>NC_031789.1:4580624-4601760 GCF_001522545.3 Parus major
TTTTTTTTTTTTTTTTGTCCTATCCTCTTCCTCAGACCACTTATCTCTGCCCCCTCCTCTCTGCCGGCACCATCACAGCCTTCCTCTGATCTGCCCCTTTAAGAAAAATCAGCCCTCTCCGCTCCTAACCCTCCGCACACTGACCTTACACACTGGACAATATTTAAGGATCAAGGTGCCATCCTATAAAGAGGTGATTATTATTATATTATTATTATTACTTATAAATAGCAATGCTGTAGAGGAAGTTTGTTAACAGTTGTCATCTTGTAAACGTTCCTAGCTTGGACATGCTTTTGTTTTTAATCTGAAAAATGTTTATTTACGTAACTTTTCAACCAGTGTCTGTCTTTATTTTCTTCTTTTTTTTCCCCCCCTTTTTTTTTTCCCCTTCCTCTCCCCTTTCGGCTCGGGAGGGATTGTCTAACTTTAAAAGTAATAACTTTTAAAATAACAGAACTTGCGCTGTTGTGTTTTGTCGGTATTTCTCGTATTTCTACCACAATTTTTCCAACGTTCGGCAGCTTCGCTCCTCATCCCCGGCTCGGGTTTGTCGGTGTTTGCGGCGGTTTTACCCTCGGTTTGTCGCGGCAGCCCCGCCGGGAGGGCCCCGGGCCCCGCGGGAGGGGTCGGGGAGGGAGGGCGGCCGCTCTGCTCTGCCTTTCAGGTGGAAGGCAGCGCGCTGGGGCAGCGCTCCCCAGGGAAGGGGGAAGCCACCAGACACCTGAGGAAAGGGGGGAGAGGAAGGAGAGACACCCTCGGAGCGCCGGGGAGCCCCCCAGGACCTGGCCGCCCCCCCCCGAACGGAGGTAGCGAGCGCTGGGGCAGAGCCGCTTTGAAGAGAGGAGCGAAGTGTAAATAGCCGGTGATTGATGTGCTGGCTTTGACTGCGGAGAAAGCACTATTTTAATTCAAGTGGCCAGGTCAGATGGTCACAGAAGAAGGTTGAAAGGTAGGATTTAATGAGATTAATATGGAGAGAGGGAGAAACGCGCGTCGTCTTAAACATTCCAAAAAATAATGGGGTGAGGGCAGCTCGGAGCTCCGCGCTGGAGGTGCGGACCCATCCCGGGGAGCCCTCGCACCGAAGGGCACCGCAAAAAAAACAAAGCAAAACTTGTGTGGGTGCGTCAGGTCCCTGCTGGAAGCCATTCCGCCAGCTGCACTCCTGCCCTGCAGGTGGAACTGGGGAGGGGGGGGGGAATATTCCTGCTAATTACCGGTTTTCCCCTCCTCAATAAACTCTTTAATTGCAAATGGGACCAGAGGCCTTTCAGATGCTACCGAGGAGCCGGCGTTCGAGGGAAGGGTGGGGGAGCAGGAGGCCAAATAAAATAAATCCGTTTGAAGGGAACTGGGAGCCACGTGTCGCCTAAAATGCCGAAGCGGTGCCTGTGAATTCCTGCCTCGAGGACGCCGTTCCACGGCGCGCCGGGCACCCCGAGGTTGGAAAAACAAGCTCGTCCCAGCCTCACCGGTGAAACAGCAGCTCGAGTGTTTCCAACTCATTGAAATATTTCTTCCAGCCATCCTGGACTCTCGCTGTCCCCACATCTCTCACCGAGGTGCTCCGGGGACGGGCGGATTTCAGTTTGAAAACGTCGTCCCTGGTTATTTCTCGCTGTTATTGAAGCGGTCTTCTGGCAGAAGACCGGATAGAGCCGGGGGACACGCGGCTGGCGAGGCGAGGATGCCCCGGTCGCCGCGTCCCCGTCCCCGAGCCGGGGAACGAAGGTCGCGGAGGACTCGGAGCACCGGGCGGGCACCGCGGCCGTACCCCCCCGCAGCCCGAGCCCCGCACAACCCTGGCTTTTGTTTTCTTGCCAAAACCCCTCGTACCTCCATCATCCAAACTCCCCCAGGAATCAGCTCCTGCGGAAAACAGCCGCTCTGCAGCGGAGCCGCTCGGACATATTTGGGGAAAGGCAAAACGCTTTCGGGGGTGCACTGTTGGGGTGAGTGTGGGGGGGACCAAGGTTTAGATGATGATTCTGCAAACGAAGCCACCGAGAAGGGATCGAAAGCCGTCGTGCTGGGGCTGCCCCGGTTGTCCCCGGCACGCCGGGTCTGCCCGTGCCACTTCCCCGGCTCCGGCCGAGCTCTTGCCGGGCCGAGGCGGCAGCGGCCGGGCTGGAGCAGGGCTCCCGCAGCCGCCGGTGGGCACGGAGCGGGGCGGCAAGGCCGGGCTATGGCGCTTTGCCGACCCAGGAAAGGGGGGAAAGGGGAGGGAAAAAAACCCTTAAAATAATAATAAAAGTAATAATAAAATGGAAGTAAAGAAAAAAAAAAAAAAAAAAAAAAAAAAAAAAAAAAGAGAACGAATTTGGAAGGGTCGGTGCCGGGGTGTGCTGGCCGCGGGCTGCGGTGAGTGTGGGGAAGGACACGCTGCCATCCCCGACACCAGTGGGTTCCCTTCCCGCAGCGGGCACCCGCGGGCGGTTGCGGTTCCGCCCCGGGAGCCCCAGCTCGCTTGAAGCCCAAACAGCTCGGGGAGCGGCGGGGCTGGTGGCGAGGGCAGCGGCCCAGGAGCTCCGGGGCCAGCGTGTCCGGGGCACACTCCTGCTCCCACCGAGGCTCGTCCCTGGCTCCACGGGTGCCTCTCTGCTTCCCGGCTCTGAGCCCCCCGTGGAAGGAGAAGGGGTCCTGGGGCTCAGCAAAGCCCCGGAGCGAGGTGTGCCGCCCGGCAGGAAGAGCCTCGCAGCTCCCCCGGAATCCTCGAAGCCCCCCAGTGTCCCGCCGGCGAGCATCCCGCGGCGGCCACCAGCTTTTCCAGCCTGCACCTGTTTGAGTGTGTGTCGTTTCAACGGGGAACGGCAAATTAATGACCGTGGAGGAAAGGAGAAGCGCCAGGAAGCTTCTCGGCGCTGCCGGGTCAAGCCGGGCGGCTGCCAAGGAGCCGGCGCAGGGAGCCGGAGCCCTGCCCGGCCTGGAGCCACTCCGTGCTCCTCCACTTCCCCAGGAGCTCTGCCCACGGCCAGCCTGGGGCACCCCGGCGACGGCTGAAGGGGAAAACCACTCTACCGGGGGCGGCCAATTTTCTCCCGAGACTTAAAAACCGTCTCCTGTAGGGAAAGAAGCAGCCAAGCCTCTCAGCACCACACGCCTCCCAGGGGACAGGGACCCGTGGGGCTGCATGGCCGGGCCGAGGGGCATCTGTGGGGTCTGTCCCGCAGGGAAGCGGGAGGTACCGAAATGAGCCTGGGATTGATTCCCTCCGCCCTCGCCCCTCTTTGCTCCTCCACCCTCACCCCGCTAACAGAGATTTCAGCGCGCAGCCCCCGAGGTGTGCGGGGGACCCCGCAGCTCTGGGGAGGGGGCGTTGGACTGTTAGGAATTTACAGATGGGTTCCTTGGCATCTCCAGCACAAGCCATACGTTCCCAGGTATTTTACAAGGTGGGCTTGGAATACACGCTCCAGGTGAAGCGCTGCGTGGGAGCTGCCCGACTCCGCTCTCCGCGGGGCCCTCCCGGGAGCCCCGGGCTCCGGTGGGCACCCACGGGGGTACGGGAGAGGGGAAAGGCGCTTGGCCAGCTGGTTTGCACAAGTATTTTCAAGCAGTAAAGAAGATTAAAATGGTTGAGCCTGTCCAGCTTGTCCGGGCGCTGCCGCACGCCCCGAGTAACCCCTTCCCGAGGATTTTCGCATCAATCATTCCTTGTTTCTGCGCACTGTTACGGCGGGATTAAGCCGGGAATTAATATTTTAAACTACGCAAGAGCCCGGTGGCACAGGACGGGGCTGAGCTCCGCGGGGTCGCAAATCAGGCGCTGAGAATGTCACACGCTTCCCTGGGGATTTTCCCTACTAATCTGCCTCTAATTAGCGGCGGGAGCGCACCCACGGGGTGATGAGGAGCTGCCTCGCACCCACGCAATGGAGCAGCGCGCCTCGCATCCCCCGCTGCCAAGGAATTCCGACACCTCTGGGACGCGCTCCCGAGCCCCGGTCCCTGCGAGGAGCCGGCGCAAGGGGGCGGTTAAGGACAGCCGGGAGCCCCGGGCCACCCCCGGGGCTGCGGGGACAACGGGGGGAGCCCCCGCCGAGCATCCTTCGCCCCGGCCAGGCGGCGGGGACAGTTCGCGTTCCCAGCAGCGGCTCTGCTGGCCGCCGGGGAAAAGCGAAAAACATAAAAATAACTAAATTTAAACTCTTCTAAGGTCGCTGCGGCCCCCCTCTCCCTGTTAAGGAGGTGGCGAGATGCCGGCTGGGGTCCTCCCCCCAGTGCCGGTGCCACCAGGAACCGCTCGGGGTGGCTCAGAGCTGCTCTGCACGCAGGTAGAGGGTGATGGAGCTCAGTGAGGGTGTCACATCCTCCACCCTCCAGACCCTTTCCTGAAGTGACCTATTTACACTCTTATTGGTTAATTTATTTATTTTATTAGTATTTCTTTTATTTTATTTTATTATTATTATGATGATTTTATTTATTTTTTTTTACCCGAAAACCTTTGAGAAGTGCCGGAAGAAGCATCAGCGAGAAAGGCAGAAAAGGCTGCATTTTGTACAGGGGAAAGAAAAAAAAAAATTATGTCACTCTTGCTGGTCCCCTTAGCCATGAAATTACGGGGGGAAAATTCATATTGCTGCATGACCTGTGCCTGCATTCACTGTCCTGAACTTCTTCCCTGATATTCCAGCTGCATTGAAACCCGTCTGTGCATCAAAATGAGGTGATCAGCCTTTTTTTTTTTACTTATTTCTAGAAGAAAACATTGGCCCCTCTGGCCATAAAAAAATATCGTGTAAATTGCCATTTCATATTTTTCAAAAAACACGTTCAACTCTAAGAATTCCTCTGAATTCGTTACACTCCACCGCGCGAGGCTGTGTCTTGCTGGTCCTGGCGAAGGTAAAATTCACGTCCTAAAATAAGAAGTCAAAAAAAAAAAAAAAAAAAAAAAAAAAAAAAAAAAAAAAAAAAAAAAAAAGGGGGGGGGGGGGTTGGAAAGAAAAGCACCATTTACATTTGAATGTTCACAGACATTTGAATATCTAACTTGAACATGATTATAATTACAATCGTCAGACATCGAGCAGTGTTGTCTCCCATGAACAGACAGTTTTGGGGATGTAAACACAGTAGTTTTAATCGTGACCGTCTCTGGGAATGAAGAGAAATTAGGGAGTTACAGCAATTTTTTTAGACGTTTGATCAAAATATTTTTGCCCGGAGATTGCTTGCCAAATGAAAGCAAAATGGAAACGATGGGCGCTGTAATTCAGCAGAGTTTTGTCATGGAAAGAGCCCAAACCCCCGGTCTCTCATGGCTGTGGTTTCTCGTTCCCCCGGGGCTTTTGAGGAGGTTCCCTCCTGCGGGAAGTGGCCCTGCGAAACAGGTATCGGTGAGGCGATTTTCAGCCGAAATGCCGAATTCTGAAGGCACTACAACGATCTGCGTCGCCTTTTCCCTCGGAATTAATAGAACTGTCCCCGATTTAAAGCTCGCAGGGAGATGCAGCAGCTGCCGGGGCCGGGGTGCGTTCCCCCTCCCGCAGCACCGGTTCTGGGGCTCCCTTGGCCGGGGTACCCCCACTCCTCCCCGGCAGCCCCGAGCCAGGCCCGCAGCCCCGCACGGCTCCGGCCAGGGAGGGAACGGCTTTAGTGAAATGTTGTGGGGGTGGCAAAGGGCTGAGCCCCAAAACGCCATTTCCTGCCCGGACGGAATTGGGAGCTTTCCCCGCACCTGCTCTGGGGGTGACTCCCCTCCCCTGGGGCTCCCTCGGGGGGGTGTCCCCTCACTGCCCCCTCCCTCCGCTGCCCCTGGGTGTGCGGGACTGGGGTTCAGCCCCCAAAGAGCAGCCAGAGTCCCCAAGGGGACAGCCAAGGACGCCTCCGCTTCCCTCGCAGTCCCCACTGGAAAGGAGCCGCGAAGCCCCCGCAGGTTCCGCGCCTGCTTTACTTGCGCTCCCCCCGCTAAGGACGGCTGCGGCGGGGCTGGCTGGATAATTATTAGCTATTAATTGAGTTCAAGACCTTTTATGGCTGTGGGAAATGAGGAGCCCGAGCACTGATCCCGAGGAGGGGCTGCGCGCAGCCAAGAGCCGCGGACGCGCCGTCCAGGCCTGACAGAGTCCCGGGGCTGGGGTGGGGGGAAGGGGCGACAAAAATTCATTAGGTGAAAATTATAGAAACTTCAGGGCGAGGGATTTATTTCCGAGACACCTTTGGGAGCTGAGCGGGGAGCGGGGGGAGAGGGGCGAAGCCCGACGGGGCGGGCCGGGGGTCCTCGGGCAAGGTGAGGAGCTGGGCCCGGCCTCCCCCCGGACCCCCAGCGCGCAGCGGGGCTGCTCCTACCGATCCCACTTCCTTATCTTTCCACGCTTCCACCTTCCAATTAAACTTCCCCAAATTGCCAAAAGGCTGATTTACATGCAAGGGACCCAGCTCAAAGATGCTAACTTATTGTCTCCTCCCAGAACTTAACATTTCTCTCTTCAGTTCCCACTTGAAAGAAGTTTTAGAACAGTATTCAAAGACTGTCCAAACGAACAAAACCTTCCCCTTCGCTCGGGAGAGAAATCCGGTGTATTCAATGCGAGGGCATATTCTCAGAAGTTTGCAGATTTGGGTTTAAAGGCGGTATTGTTCGTGCCTTTTTCCTGAAACTTATTTTTTTTTTTCTCCCTCAGACCACGGCTCACATGCCTGCAAAGGATTATTAAAATAAAACATCATAGAACATTTTTCCTCTTCTTTTTTTATTTTTTTTAATTTTTTCTTCACTGTTTAGAATTACTTTTCTGGAGGAGATTTCCAAGCATCCCCCCCAACCCCGAGAGTCATAATTAAGAACTTTTTTTTTTTTTTTCCTGACAAACAGGAAAAGTAAAGACTCAAACCCTTCTCCGAGTGCTCCTTTTTCTTTAAACACTAACAGCGTTCTAAAATCGGAAACATTTATCCGTTCCCAGACACCTGAAAACATTCTCGGGGCTGGACAGATGCTGTTCTTCTACAGCTGAACAAATTAAAGCTGCGAGATTTTGATACCAGAAGCCTCTGTGAGAGCATAAAATAAACGCAAACCTAAATTCTTACTGGATTTGGGAAAAAAACAATCTGTTTACAAGGCACTGGGATCTCTGCGTTCAAACACCCCCATACACAGGCAGTTTTCTTTTCAGGATTAAAAGATGATGATCCAATGGGCTGAGGATGTAAAACTCCTTTGGGGAATGCGATAAACTGCAAAAAGCCAGTGGCAACTCATTCCTGATTAACTCCTTTTTATAAAGGGGTGGAATGGAAGCGAACAGGGACCCGACGGGACACGAACATATTTTATTCATTTAATACAAAGCAGCTAAAAAAAAAAACCAAAAAACTTTAAAAAGGCAGTTCAGAACATAACTCACGGGCCGGGGGGAGAAGGCAAAAACCTGATGGGGTGTGAGGTGATGTCGCCGTCATCCTTCGCTCCCGAGGGAGCGGGGAAAGCAGCGGGCAGCGGGAGGGACGCGCTCCCCAGGCTGCGGCAGCGCTGCCCGGGCGGGGGGACCGGCCCGGCCCCCCAGGACCCCCGGCCCGCCCCACGGGGACAGTCCCGATGCTGGGGACCCCCCCAACCCCCCGGCAGGAGCCGGCTCTCCCCGCTGACCTTAAAGGCGGAATCGATGAAATGGTGTAAGTGCAGAGAGCACAAAGAGCTCCTGTGCTCGGCTCTGCAGATCATAACCAGAGATGGGAAAGTATTTACGGGACTCTCGGAGTCACTGGTCCATCACTACCGAAAAAATAATATTTTTAACCGCAGGGAACCAAGAGTTCACGTAGATTTACAAACGAGGGCTTGCTGGAGAAAGTAACTGTAAGAACATGTGTTAAAAACGCAGCAGAAAGAATTCCATCGATTTCCATGAGAGGTGGACCACATCCAGGAAGAATGAGTCAACTTCATTCCTTGGGCAGAACTCACCAAGCTGAGGAGAATTACACCAGGCATGCCTTCAGATCACCTTGTGTCCCCCCTCTTCGTGTACTGCTGTCCCACTAATAACCTCTAAAATGTGTTTATGGCTTAGGACAGGGTGGGAATTCTTCTAAAAATGGCTTTTAATCCCCGGAAAATAACGTTTTAGGAAATATATTCTCCCCTCGGTGTCACATCAATTGCAGATAACTGTATGAGCCTAAAAGCCTCTCACACACAGGACAGGACTGTCCAAGGCAGAACAGCTCAGAGCTCAAGGAAGGTGAAAGGCAGAATTTACCCATCACAGGGATCCATTCCTCTGTTCTGGCTGCTAAACCCCATTTCTCCCTTCCCCACAATTCTGGTGTTGAACTGAGCAAGGTTTTTGTTTCATTTGTACAGAGGAGGTGAAAACTTTTGAAGGTGCTGCAATATTTCCTCCCCAGCTCCCTTCTCTCAGGCTAGGGTGACTCTGCTCACCCCCTCAGAATGAGCAGAAGGTTGAATTGAGAGAGAAACCTTTCTCCACTCACAAATGCACATTTATTGTGGGGTTTTTTTACAGGTGGAAGAACAAACTACTCATTTCTTTCAGAGATCTGTGTTGAAAGAGCAATGGACAAGTACTGTTAGAGTTCTGCTCTTTGCATCCCAAGCTTCACACAGACCCTCCTGTACTTTATTAACACAAAAATGACACATCAAACATCTAACAGGGAGCTCATCAGGCTTCTCCACCTTGCTGGTGGCTTTTTAGCCTAGAAATTGGCCAAATGAGAGCTTGTTGCAGCCCCAAAGGGACACCACAATTTTGTTGTGAGGTGCAGACCATGATAAGCTCATCAATGAATAGTTAAAAAACAAGCTTCAAAAGTGTGGTTAGAAAATGAAATGCAAATATATACAAAATAGCCAATGGTTCCTGCGGATATAAATGCTTGCCTACCTCATGAGTGCTATTTTCCAGCCAGCTTTCCAAGCAGAGCAGCCCTTGCACTCCTGTATCTACAATTGTGCCATTTATAAGCCAGGAGCCCACCTCGCCCAAGCACTGGTTCCTGCAGTGACTCATGTTCCACTGGGTTTTTCCTGGGGAGATTTGTGCTAAAACAGAGGAAAGAGCAGAATTTTGGGGAAGTAATGGCCCAGATGGGAAAGCATCAGACACTCTCACTGTTCCTTGTCAAAAAACCTGAAAACACTGCTTTACAGCCTGTGTGAGAGAAAGGCTTTTACAATTGGTATTAAAATAAAATATTACACTGACACCTGGGTTAAACAAAAGTCTGGATGAATAGTTCTGGATCAGGGTGTGGATGCTCCATCCCTGGAAGTGTCCAAGGCCAGGTCGGATGGAGCTCTGAGCAAACAGGGACAGTGGAAGGTGTCCCTGCACTGTTCATGGAAAGGGATGAGTTTTCAGGTCCCTTCCAACCCAAACCAGTCTGGGATTCCATGCTGGTAGAAGGAAATAAAGTTTCTGAATAAAGGATGAAGTGATTTATAAAAAAGCAGCACAGCAAGCTGCAAACTTGAAGCCAATTTGATAAGAAGGGACATCTTGATTTATCAGGCCTTTCCCCTAAAATCCTGTTTCATTCATTTACTGTGCCCAAGTTGCCCACTCTGTTGCAGGAAAAGCAACTTCCAGACTCCCTGGTGAAAGAATACAGGAGTAAAACATATTATAGGTGTAAGTAGGTGGCTTTTATCCTCTCTACAATAACAAAGCAGTGCAGGATGCTTGGGCAGAGCTCCTGCTTGGAGAACAGACCCTCTTTCAAGAGCAACAAGGGCCCAGGAAGGCACATCCCACCCACACAAACTCAGTTGTCCTGACAGACACTTCCAGTCCTCCTCATGTTCTCATTTTGTATGGATGCTAAATGTGGGCAGCAAGCAGGGAGCACAGTGCCTGTGGAATAGCAGGCCACATAACTTTCTCAGTCTCCCCTGAGAAAGTGGCCTGGGAAATCATAAGGAGGAATTAAAATAATCCTCAGAGATAGAAGACAGCCTTGCAGGTGCTGTTTGTCTGTTCCTTGTTTTCTTGCAGGAGAAGGTCGAGGGGTGGTGTACCCCACTGACCAATGATGATGATGTGTTATTTTACTAACCAATAAGAGTTTTACTTTTCTGTATTTTCATGTGTCGGTCTATAAAAAAGATCTGAAGAAATAAACCTCACTCTCCTGTTCAGCTCACAAGAGAGTCCGTGTTGTACTGCCATGCCATTCCCAATAGTGTGACAACTTTGGATCCTTCCAGTGCCCTGACACACATCAGGAGTTGCTTCACTGCCACTCAGATGTGGTTTTGCTCCCTTGGTATGGGTGAGATGGGGAAATGGTTTAATTTCTCTAAATTATAAAGCTAAATAGAGTGAACTGAGAAGCTCTGTGAAAAATAATGGAGCAAGATCATCCATATGATGACTTAAATACTCTGAGGGAACTTCTCTGTCTGACCTGGAGCCCCTCTGGCAGTCACACCCTCACCACAGGGGTCACTGCTGGGGCTGAAGCCTTGTTCCAGGGGTGGCTTCAGTGACATTACACACTCCCCACATGCCCCATTTCCACCAGGTCTCCTCCCCAGCTCCACCCCAAGCTCCCCATGGCAGGGTCTCAGATTTCTCATTCTATAAAGCCATGGATTCCTCAATAAATGGCTCATATAAGAGGAGCATTTAGCATCTGCCTATTCACACAACCCCAGACTGGTGTGGGTTGGAAGGGATCTTAAATCCCAGCTCATCCCAGCCCTGCCACAGGCAGGGACACCTTCCACTATCCCAGGTTTCTCCAAACCAACCTCACCTTGGACACTTCCAGGTGCTCAGGTGCATTATAAGGGACAGCACTGCTTCATATGGGGAACATATTTTCTATAAAATTATTACTAAAAGCTCTTTAACTTCTCTTTTAAGCAGCCCAGAATGTAACTCAATTACAGGTCACAAAGACACTGGACATTTGGAAGGGAAATTGAGTCATGATCAGTGATTTTGTCACAAAGCTTAGCGGAGGGAGCAATCCAGGCAGTGAAACATTTGATTCTGAAGTGTGTCAGCCACTAAATATGGGCTGATAGGGCACCACAAGAGTTAAAGAATGACTGGGAAACAGTAAAATGGAAACATTTTAAAATTTCAGCAAGGAAATAAACTACCATTGTCCCCATCTTCTTTTTTAAACAGTTAAGAGTTGCAGACCTTTCTGAGCTGATGCTGAGCTCTGTGAAAGCCCTCCCGGCAAAGCAGGTCAGAATCCTGCTCAATTACCACCTCAAATTTTAATTTTAATTTTAATTTTAATTTTAATTTTAATTTTAATTTTAATTTTAATTTTAATTTTAATTTTAATTTTAATTTAATTTTAATTGTAATTTTAATTGTAATTTTAATCGTAATCTTAATTTTAATTGTAGTTGTAATTTTAATTTAATTTTAATCCAGATAGATGTGGTTATTACCACCCACCTTCACCAGGAAAGGGAAAACCATCACTTTAAAGAAAGACACCCAAAATTCTGCATTTTAATATGAATAAATAGAAATCAAAATGTATTGGCAGCCTTGTCATTTACCAAACAAATTAATTTAACATTTCCCCCTCCCTTTAAACACAAACTGATATAAAATTGTTCATTTTATCACTCAGGTTGTTGGAAAGGCCGCAATTCTGACCATTTCTCCATTTAGCCATTTTCTCACTGCTCCTACAAGCAGACATTCCATAAGGAAATTCTGGATGCTTCTAGATTGATAAAAGTCCCAAATTTATCATACATCTGGTACAGATCTCTGGGAAATACAACCTTGGGTATATAAACTCTCCCAAAGTCACAGAAGTAAGAGATGGTCTATTAAAGAATAACCAAAACCCAGCTCGTGTCACTCAAGAACAGAATCACAACTCACAAAATCATTCCATGGGTAAATCCAGTATTTGTTTATCATTCATTCAAGTGGCTGCATTTTAGCAAGGGAAAAAAAATCTCAATAAAAGAATTTTATTCTGGTAGGATGAGAAAAATGCTAAACATGTTTTTATGGGAGAAACAGAGATAGAGCACTGGCTTGAACACTGAAAATCTCTCATGCCCTGATCTATAAATAAAACTGGTTGGGCTTTTCTTTTGTACTAAATTTAAAGGAAAGTCTTTTCCATGGAGAATTTTCTTTAAAGCAAACTCTGCCCCAGAAGGACTTTAACGATGGTGTTTCCAACAAGCAGCATGAATGAATTAAACAATAAATGCAGGCAGAGAGCAGCTGTGTGTTTCTTTAACAGAAGCAGATGAATGTGCAGCTCAAACACGGCTGAGTTCTCCAGAAAGGACAATTCCTGATGGTTCTCACCCAGTTTGCAACCAGTTTTCCTCCACCTTGTTCTCCAGGACTTTGGCTCAGGTGCCATTTCCCCTCCAGCATCATAAAAAGCTTCCAGGTTGGTGGCAGTGGCCATCAAGCAGAAGTAACAAATTTTGTTGCACACACAATATGAAATTATTCAGCTTTTCTGTGAGTTATCCACAGGGAAAAAGGGATCAAAGGCACTTGGCTGTCCTGGGCAGCTCCATCAGCACCACAGAGCACCCAGGGCCTCTCTGCTTGTCTGGGGGCAGCATCTTCCCCTCGAGGGAATTACTGTCCTTGCTCAGGCTGGAAATCACCAAGGCCTCTCTCTTCTCCTCCTCACAGAGCTTTCCCAAGATCCTACCTGGAGCCATGAGTTCCCAAATAACTCCCTCAGAGGGCACCAGCAGTTTCAGCAGCAATCCCATGGCACAAAACCTCTGTCAAACTGGACAAACAGGGGACACTGGGGCACCACAGGAGAACCTGCTGTGCTTTCCAATGCTCGTTACTGATTATTATCTGTTATAGTATCAACCACTAATTACTGTCACCTGATTTTTCAGATACTGTCACCTTCATTTCCTGACCAAACTGGTGCCCAAAACTGCTGCACATGCAACACATTTCACCCCAAACCCAGCAGCATTCCTGTAGCAATCCAGGTTTCCCAAATCACTTTCTGTATCAGTTCTGGAGTTCCAC
The DNA here is from genome assembly GCF_001522545.3 of Parus major. Taxonomy (NCBI): domain Eukaryota; kingdom Metazoa; phylum Chordata; class Aves; order Passeriformes; family Paridae; genus Parus; species Parus major. The sequence continues at coordinate 4,593,605 of NC_031789.1, forward strand.
TTCCTCCCACTTTTCCTTCCATTTTCTTCCAGTCCTGACAATTTGTGTGGATTTTTTCTTCCTTTCAAGGGTTGTGCCTGTTCTCTCCTCCTTCCTCTGCAGAGATTTCTCCTGACACACAGGAATTGGGCACCCACACCAGGCCTCAGCAAACCTGTGGGAGATGAATGAATTTGAAGCAAACCTCTCTCCCAAGCCCATCCCAGCCTGATCTCTGTGCTACCAGAGCAGGGATTCTGAAACTCCTGAGTTTTGTTTTAAAACAGCAAAAAACTACAAACATTGCAAAGGTTCCTGCTAGAACCACTCCAGCCTTTGCTGGTGCTCATCACCCACAAGTGATTTCTCCAGTATAAATCTCAGAGATGCAGTGCAGATGCACAAACCAGGGGTATAAATCAGGATTTGGGCATGAGAATGTTAATTTTTTTCACTGGAGCTGTGAACCAGCCTTCAGTTCACTGCTCCAAACCAGCTGAAGATCTCAGAGAGGATGGGGAGCTCCCAGCTCAGAGAGGGTGCAAGGACAAGTCCACTGACAGAAGACTTCTCCTGATGAAGAAAAGAGCAAGAAAAAATCCTCTCACTATCCAGGGCAGCACCACAAGTGGTTGCTGCATCACCTGGGGTGGCTCCTTTGCCCATACAGAGAATTTCTCCATAGATTTGTCAGTGGCTGAGAACAGGAAAGAAAAATTCTGCCTGAGAAACCTGAGGCAGTGGAAGTTGTCCCTACCCGTGGCAGGGGTGTGGAATGAGGTAGTCTTTAAGCTCCTTTTCAATCCAAACCATTCCATGATTCCATGATTCTCCAAACACACTGACTGACTGGAGATATCCTTGTTGTGTGTCCTGAGAAACTGAGATTTATTCCATGCCAGAGAGAGAAAAACCCCACGTGTTGAAGCAACTCAGCTCACCAAGGCCAAAGACAGACAATAGATTTTAGCTGGGCTGCCAATGATCCTGGGGATAGGTAAAGCTCATCCTGGGTCACTCAAACCACAGCTCCTCCTCCCCTCTGTGTGCTTGTGGTGACTTAGGAAAGGGAATCATGGCAGCCTTGGGGAAGCTGGGACAGCTGAGTTAATGGTTATGGATTTAAAAGGGTCTCTATTTCATACTCATTAATGCTCATTATATTTCCAAAGGCTGAACTTCTTCCTGCCTTACCCTGGAAATACATAAACCCTCAGGTCATTTGACCTGCTGACGTTTCTATTTTCAGGAGAGAGCAGGAACACTGAAAATAAATGTTAAAAAACCCACCAAAACAACAAAACCAAGTTTTTCCCAGCTAATTCTGCTGTAGAGGATGTGACATAATGGTGCAAAAAATTTTGGCAAAAAACCCCAGGGATTTTAAGTTGCTCTGCTCAGGTATTGCTGTGGTGGGAGGTTTAATGGGTTGCACTTGGCCTGGGACTGACACAAAAGCACAGACAGCCACCTCCAGAGCAGCACAGGAATGGGAAAAACAATTTCCAGGGCAAAAATATATTGAGGTGCTCAAGGCAGGCCTGGACACAGCATGCAGAGCTCTGGGGTCTCTTGGGGACTGGCCAAAGGTTGGACTCAGTGGTCTTGGAGATGTTTTCCAATTTCAAATGGTTTTGTGAATCTTTGATTCCAGGATTTGTAAGCTGTAGTGTGGGTTTTAATGCAGGATCTTTTTTATCCCATGCTCCTCCTTGAACTTCATTTCTTCTTCTCTTCCCTCTCCCTTTTCCTAATGAAATCTTTTCATATATTAATGGCCAGGGTGGATCTCCAGAGTGTGTTCCTTCCAGGATTATTCTTGTTTGCTGTAGTCTTCAAATTCTTCCATTTCATTTCCAATTTTCCTGCTCTAAACCTCACTGCCAAAAAGAATCCCCAAAGCAGACTCTAGTAGTGGAACAGAAAATCCTGTTTTTTGAGAATGGACATTTGATCCAGACTCTTGTTAATCAGCAGCAATTCACCTCTCAAATGTGAACCACATCCAGCAGTGGCTGACAGTTCCTCCAGGTGAGTTTTTATCCCAGGCAGAAGCATTTCAGTTGCTGAAATGGGGAGCACTGAGTCGTGTAATTTATCTGGAATTAGTAATCCAAGGGCATTCAACCGAAAATACAAAGACTGGATTTACAATGGGCTGTTCCATCAGCTTTCTTTAGGAATTGAATTATTAAGAATGAAATTAATGAAATGGATTTATGTCTAGATAAGATAAATGTTGTCTGTCATAACTAAGGAAGGGACAGACACCCAAGAAAAAGTCCCTCACTCCTGGATTGGAATGTTTGAAACCAGAGTGACTCTGTAATCCCTCATGGAAAGAATTATTTGGATTTAATGTAATCCCTCACCAGAAAAATTGTAACCACCACAGACTCCACTGCTACTGGAGCTCAAGTGCAGGATGGTGCCAGTTGGAACGGGTTTGGAGTTGGAGAATTCCTCAAGACATGCAAGGAGAAAAATAAATCTGATGTAATTTCATGGATTATTGTTAGGTTTAATCACTTCTGTGGCTTCTGAAGGAACAACCTCACACATTCAGTTGCTCATGGCATGGACACTTCCTGGTAAATATAAACTGGGATTAAAAACCTTTGCAGGTGGGTCAGGCTGATAGAAATGCTGTTAAATACTCTGGCAGCCTGATGGTGGGACTGGAGATTTTGGGAGGCTCACACTGGGAATTAGGGCTGAATTAATTCTGTTCACTTCTGGGATCTTTGACCACATTGATTTTCACTTTTAAATGTCCTCAGTAATATTTTTGCTTGTTCACTTCTTCCAACTTTCAGGTACAACCTTCTAATAACAAAAATAATCTCATTCTGAAGGTGGATTTCATCTCTTCCACAGAATTTCAGCACCATCAGTTCCGCTGATGTCCATAAAGAGGAGAATTAAACCAGGAACCCAATCCCAAAACCTTTTATTTTCAGTAAATTGAGATGATAAAAGCTCATGTGCAGGTGAAAGCTGTCTCTCTCATCTTAATCAGGGTTTAATGTTTTTTGGTTTAGCTATAGATGTCAGATGGGATGAACCCAGATGTTGGTGGCATGCCCTGGAAAGCCTGTAATGGGTCTGGAAATGTAACTTCCGAGCCTGCAAGCTGGAGGTTATCCAGGCATTCTGGGTATGTAGGGATACATCCCTTCCTTCACAGAGGAGCAATGATCTCTGCAGTAAAAACCCTACAGTTCTGCATCCATCCACTGAAGGCAGTATCTTTACAGCAGCAGAGCTGGAATCAGCATCTGAGCTGTTGTCTTGGATACCTTCAAAATTCATGGTCCCTTCCTCTGGGGGGATATGCTTCCAGGAAATCCATATTATTTTGGCTGGAAGTCGTTCAGAGGGTGTCATCAGACCACCAGCATGGCTCCCCTGCTCTGCTGTGCTGAAAATGCTGCTTTCCATAGGAGTCTGGGAATGAAACAACTTTGGCAGCGCCTGTATTTCAACTTGGATTTGTCAGGGTAGCAAAGGATCTGAGGGGCTGAATCTTTCCACATCTCCTCAGCTCCTCTGCATTACAAGAGCCGAGGGGCTCCTGGGTTAGAGGAAGGTTCTGGCATCAGCAGGGTCACACTTGATCCAAGCTGTCTGGGGAACCTGAGCAGGAGAAATGTTTCCAACACCACGGAGTTTCCCTCTCTGTTATCAGGGAGAAATTCCTGGAAAAAGTAAGCAGGAAATTCCCAGAGGCTGCAGGAGCCTGGAAGGATAGGGGATGGAGATGGATGTACTGAATTGGGATGGGGAAGCTGGGGCATTACTCAAAGCACTTCATCCTCTCAATCCCCTTCCCTTCATCCTCCCAATTCATTTCCCTTCATCCTCCCAGATCCCTTCAAGGCATCCTAGTGCTGTGGCTCAAATCTGACGCCCAACAGAACAGAGAAAGAACAATTTCAGCTCCTTTTTTTCCCACCAAAAAATCTCAGCCATGACTGATAGCTGTCTCATCATGGCACTTTTTATTATTTCCATACTGTTACTTGTGGTCACAGCTTTCACAGCTTCTGATTTTTCCAAGTTTTCTTCCTCTCCTTCCTTCTCCTTGTTTATAAATTTCAGACTGAGGACACAGAACAAACCACCTTGCTGGAAATGGTTCTTAAAGACACTGATAATATCCATGCTCTTTGTCCCACATGCTTTTCCATTTAAAATATTTGGCCTGAGAACATGGGAGGTAAAGAAATTGTGTTTGGAAACCTTTTCAAAACATCTCTTCCATCCCCTGATTTACACTCTTTGGGACTCATTCTGTGTAAAATGTTGAACTCGTTGTACTTTAGATAAAAGAAACATCTCAGGCATTGGTTTCTTGGAGTTTCTCATTCTTTTCTCCCATATATCTCCATAAAATTTAAGTGCCAGAGCCTTTTCCTGTTCTTTTTTTTTTTTTTTTTTTTTTTGCAATGTTCAAAATAACACTTTAATATTCACCTCCAATGCTGGGGTCCTGGGTCCCACTCAGTAGTTTTAATGGCATAAAAGCAGCTCAGGGCACCTGTTGAGCAGGGCTTGGTGGTTTAGTTCCAGTCCCAGGTGATGCTGCTCAGTCTCTCCTGTCCTGTGCTGTCCTTCTGTGTCACCCCCTGAGACACACACATTGAGGCAGCTCCAGCAGTAGGTGGGGATGCAGAAAAATCTGAATTAAATCATAGAATCATAGAGCCAGGGTAGGCCAAGCTGGGAGGGACCCACAGGATCACTGATCCAGCTCCTGGTTCTGCCCAGACACCCCAACAATCCCACCCTGGGCATCCCTGGGAACTTTGTCCAAAGGCTCCTGGAGCTCTGGCAGCCTCGGGGCTGTGCCCATTCCCTGAGGAGCCTGGGCAGTGCCAGCACCCTCTGGGGGAAGAACTTTCCCCAAAATCCAACCTAAACCTGCCCTGGTATGGCTCCAGCCGTTCCCTGTGTCTGTCCCTGCTCCCAGGGAGCAGAGAAGGAGGGAATTTTTGAGAGTACCCCTGGCTCTGCTGAAACCTTTAGCAAGGTGGTTCTTTCCACCTGTCTGTGCCTCCCTTTGGCACAACCAGATCATTTCATTCCTTCTTCCCTGTGAGAGCTCCACAAGAGGTTCTGCAGGGCAAGAGGGACAGAGACACCTCAGGGTGTTCCAACGTGCTCCCTCTTCCCTGGGGAGCTGCTCAGCCCCATAAGCCCCCGGGAATTTGCTAATTAAGACAGAGGGGTAATGAGGGCATGCAAACCCTGCTGGGAGAGCTCTCCTGGCTGTGTCCATGCCCAGTGTGGCACTGGGTGCCCAGATATGCCACCAGCACGGGGACAGCCCTGCCACACAGACCCTGCTCTGAGCAACCCCAGCTCCTGGCAGCTGTTCCTGCAGCCATGGATCCAGTGCCCTCAGAGAAACCAGAATCAATTTAGGCACCTAGTCCCGGGATGTCTGCGGGTGAGTTGGTTCGGAATTAATCGAGTCCAACAAGGCAGTGAAAACCCCTGGAACGTGTTGGGCTGGAAAGGGCTGCAGCCCTGGAGATGGGAGGACAATGCATATTTTACACTGTGAATTTTTTATTAAGGGCTGGTGTTTTTTATTTTTTTATTATTGAATATGAATATTTTACACGTCCGAGTTCAGAACAATGCTTTTTTTGGCTGGCTCTGCACTTTTCATGGTTGTGTACCCTTGCATTGCATAACTGAGAGAGATCCATTTACACACAGGGGGAAAGGGGACTAATGAATCTCAGCAAAGCTAACTTTACTGTGTGTGAAAAAACAGCACTCTGAAGTTTTCCAAATAAAAAAAAAATATACATACATAAAATCCTTGCATGGAATGGTTTAATAAAATCAGTGTGTGTGTGTGTGGGTGCACGTGTGGGTCTGGGGTAATAACTGCATAGCCTCTCTCACCCTGAGGAGCTGCAGCCTGCTCCAGGCAGGGACATCTCCACCTGGAAAAGCTCTGGGTTGTTCTCCCATTCTTCATCTCAACCCTCTCACACTTAGGGACTCACCTGGATGTTTCCAAAGTGGGAGAAACAGAGCCAGACCTGCAAATTGCTCAGTAAATCATAGGACAGAGGTGCTCAAGCTCAGTGCTGGGCTGGTGTTTTCCTTCCCCTTATCCTTCCTGGACACTTCCAAGTGTTCCAGATGTTGTTTCACACCAGATCTACAAGACACCCCTCCACTGCTCCTGACACATCCCTGGGAACATCCAAGGCCAGGCTAGACCAGGGCTCTGAGCCCTGGTCTGGTTGAAGATGTCCCTACTTACTGCAGGGAGGTTGGACTAGATGTGCTAGAGGTCCCTTCCAGGCCAAACCATTCCATGACTCAATGATCCTTAGGTATTCCTGTTTTTTTGGGACAGCTACTGCTGCATTTCCAAGGAGCTTTCAGCACTGCCACACTCCCACAAGAAGTTGCTGGATTTGCCAGGACCAGGCTGCCTGGAATCCCTTCATTTTGACCATGGGTGGGGATATCCACCCACACCCCATATATCCAGATAATTCAGCCCTGATGTTGCCTGCTGGGCCTGTTCAAGCTCTCTGAGCATCATTCAGGAAACAAAGGTGCTCCTTTCCCAATTTTCTCTGTGCCCCTTTGGAAGAGCCACCCTTGGAGTCTGCATCCAGCTGATTTGGGGACAAATTGTCCATCACCATCTTCCTTGGGACCTGTAGGGCAGGGCAAGAGCGCCTTTCAGCATGGATGAGGGATGGGAGACTGGAATAAAAAAGATGAGAACTGTCCAACATGTGTTTGAATCCAGGGGTTTTGTTGTGAGTGTGATAACAGGGACAATGCCAGAGCTCTCTTGCAGCTTCTTTTCTTGCAACCAAAACCAGGCAGGGTGACATGAGACACATTGTTTGGGGTAAATCACTGAGCATTGTCTCGGGCTGACATCACAGAGTTCCAATAAAGCCTTCAAGTTCACGGGGAACAAGCAAAGTGCAAAATGATGAATTGTTTGACATTTAAAAGAAAAAAAGACCTGCTGCTGGATTGAAACCTGATGAGAATTTGGGAGGGAGGGAGGGAAAATATTACTGGTTTTGCTGGGATAAAGTTAATTTTCTTTCTGGTAGCTGGTGTGGGGCTATTTGGGATTTGTGCTGGGAGCAATGTAGATAACAATGGGATATTTTCATTAATGTTTGCACAGAGCCAAGGCCTTCTTTGCTCCTCACCCACCAGGAGTGGATTGGGATGCACCAGGAGCTGGGAGGGGACACAGCCAGGACAGGTGGCCCAGGGGCGCTCCACACCTAGTGGCATCATGGGCAGCATAGAGCGCTGGGGGAGAAAGAGGAAAAGTGGCAAATTTGGAGTGATGGTATTTAGCTCCCACTGTTTAATCCTCATTACCAGTGCTCTGTTCACCAGACTGGTGATGCTTTCCTGGAACCAGAAAAATTCCAGGAGTTTACAGAATCCCAGGATAGCTCTGGGATAACAGAGGAAGGGGCCTCTGGAGATCTTCCAAGGCAGGGTCACCTGGAGCAGGTGGCACAGGAACACATCCAGGTGGGTTTGGAATGTTTCCAGAGAGGGACACCCACACCCTGCCTGGACAAATTCAAAATTTAAATCCTCCATGTATCCACAGCACAGGTGGGAATACATCAGAGGAAGGACTCCTGCAACTCCTTTCCTGTGGTGTGGGAGCTGAGGGAATCAAGTGCCAAGTGACTGAGACCTCAGCCTGTTCAAACCAAAACTGAAATAAAAGTGAGGGAGTGAATTCCCAGTGCCCTGTGAAGCCATGGCAACACAAGGTGACCAGGAAGCTGAAATGAGTCTGGAGTCAGGGAACATGTGCCAAGTTCTGTTATCTCATGGTGTGCCCTTGAGCAAAGCTGTGCCTGAGACTGGAATGGAAACAGCCAGGCCAGCCCAGTCCAGTGCTGCAGAGCAGTAATGATGGGTTGTTGAAGGATTTTCATCTGGGAGGAGCTGACCTGGATCTCTGAATGTAAAATGAGTTTGGTATCAATGGATCCATCTCAGATTACATCAGCAATTCTCTGTGAGGGTGAAATCTCATTAAAAGCACTCACAGAGTTCTCTGGGTGTCACTCTATTAACACCCTTCCCTTCCCTTCCCTTCCCTTCCCTTCCCTTCCCTTCCCTTCCCTTCCCTTCCCTTCCCTTCCCTT
>NC_031789.1:4601985-4613946 GCF_001522545.3 Parus major
TCCCTTCCCTTCCCTTCCCTTCCCTTCCCTTCCCTTCCCTTCCCTTCCCTTCCCTTCCCTTCCCACAGGTTCCCTCTGTTTTCCAGCAATTTTTTAAATTATTTTTATTTCACATCAGATTTTTTTTTGGTGCTTTTTAAAAAATTTTATTTGCCTTAGATTAAACACTTCAGCCACTACAAATCCCTCCCCATACAAAACTCAGGGAGCTGTAAAATATTTAAATTATTCCCAGCTCTCCCTCATTTGTCCACCCTTTTCCAGCGGACTGCTAAAAGGTGACACCCCAGACTGGAGGAGAGATACAAGATTGCTGATCCTGATTTCAGAACAGCTCCAGAGTGCTCTGAATTCTTGCATTAACTCGGTGGGATAACATGGATCTCAGCTTTGGGAAGCCTCTGGAGCAGGAAAGCCTTGTGGTTTTCCCTAAGTCTTTGCTTTACTCTTGATTAGGGAGAAAATGAGATTTGGTGAGATTTGTGGAGCTGTCCTAAATCCGCTGCCCACGTCCTTCCAGCCCATTTGGTTTTTCCCTGTGCCCTGCCAAGGCTGGCTGAGCCCAGGGGTGGCTGTGCCTCCTTCAGAGCCCTGGAAATGTCCTGCAGTTAAGGAAAAGGGTCCTGCAGGAAAGGAAAAGAGCCCTGTAATCCTTGCCAGGGCTGCAGGAGGAGGTGACAGGTGACTGCTCAGTGACAAGGCAGCTGAGGGCATCCGTGAGTTTGGAGATTCATCCCCAGAGCTGCAGGAGCACAGGTGGGCCCTGGAACTGAGTGATGAACAAGGCAGATTTCAGCTCTTTTCTGAATCACTGAAGTCACTACTGAGCAGATTCACCATGTTCTCCAGTGTATCTTCAGGGGATTTTCCCCAGTCATTCCTGAACAATTTATAAATCACAGAGCCAAGCAGAAATTCAGATGTGATTTCTCTTGCCCACCTGGAAGCAGTGCACAGATGTGGCAGGTGTGGATAAAGATCTCTGCAAACACATAACTTTCAAATTATTGAACTGAATTTAAATTTAATTGCTGAAAATTCACACCTTTCCTAGGAATTCCTTAGTTCCCTTAGCCAGGATATTTACACCAGTGGACTTACTTATAAACAATGAGTGTAGCAAGGCATATTTGTTTAATAATTCCAGCTAAACTTCTCTGGATCAACACTTTTCCCAGAACTTGGTGATAAGGCAGAGAGATAACACTTCCTCCAATATATTCAGCTTTTCCCAAAGAGGATTGATGCCAGCTTGGGATTGATCCCTCAGATCCCTGACATTAAATATCTCTTGAGGAGACCTCTAAGAAGAACCCCAAATGAGGTACCTCTCACCTTGTGCTCTCTAATTTATTAATGAACATTATTATCTAAATTTAGCCTCACACAGTTCTGATGCTGGATTTTTGGTGAAACTCCCAGAGATGGACAAACAGAGGCAATGTTTTATGGGATGTGCCACAGAAAATCCCACAGGAAGGCTGCCAAGAGCACAGAGATGTGAGAACATCTCACAGGTGTGAGAGCTCTGCTTTAACAACCACACCAACTTATTCTGTGAGCAAAAGCAACATGGAAATCCAGTGTCCTCAGAGCTCCTGCAGGAGACCCCCAGGGCCGTGGGGAAGGGTCACAGCCCCCCTGAGTCCCCTGGTTCCCCCTTCTCTTTCAGTCCCTGGCAGTTTACAGGGAGTGGCACGGAGCCAGTCCCTGCAGGCACGGTGTGGAGGGGGCTCATTCCCGAGTGTTTAAAAGTCTGACAAACTGTTTGCAGTTCTAGCAGGGATCAACACATTTCTAGAATTAAACCAAACATCTTGGATGGCAATAATGCTCTGAACAAGGACTCTTTCTTCAGTCCAATGCACAAGAGACCTTTCTTTAGTAAGCTATAAAATCACTTACTATAAATCAATTATTTTTGTACTGATTTATTAACTGCTCTCCAGCTGGTCAGATTGGCACTTAAAAAACCCCCAAAAACCTCCTGGATGGTCCTACTGACATTTTCAAGAGGATTTTTCTCTGGAGCACTGCTGGTCCAACCTCATTATGGTCTCCCCATATTCCTAAATGCTCTTAAGCTGCCAAGCATGGAAGCACCAACCCACATGGAGCACATCCAGCCTCAGGGTGAAACAGCCCCCACATGAGCTATGCTGGGAACTCCTGAACTGGAGCTCCTTCAGAAGCCTCTCTGAAAACTTGGAAGGGAGTGAACCTGCCCAACAGGAGCACACTTCTGAGGATGTTGGGCTGGACATGCTCCCAACACTTGGTGGTGCTTCTGAGGACCATCCTCCCAGCCCCTGGCTCTGGGATTTCTGCCTCTGTGGGTGTTTCAGGAGCTTGGAATAGCTGCTCTCCTGCCTTGACAGCCCATCCATCAGGGAGAATGTCCTCACAACTCAGTTTTTCTGGCTTTCCCTGCATATTTTGGCAGGGATCTGAAGCAACGTAACACAGTTTCTGGTACATATCCGTGGCAATCTCTCTCTGCTGTGGTGATGCAGTTCCCAGTGTTTGGTGACACCTCTGCCTGAAATCCAGGCTGGCAGTGCCACCTGGCAGGTGATGACCTTGGCAGGGACTGTACAGTGGCCCAGGACCAGTCTGGCCTGGATGATTTCAAATTTCCAAAGGGTTGATGACCCCAGTCAGCACTTCCTTGTCCACACAGACACATCCAAATCTTCTCCATGCCCATCCCAGGATGCAACTGCCCCAATTTCCATCAGGAAGGGAAAAGACAAAATCTCCCTTTAGGCCTGGGTTCCTTTCCCAGTCCAGCCATCCTTATGGCTTGCTCTAAACATGACAGGTTTGCATTTGGAGAATCCCAAACCAGCAGAAAAAAACCCATGAGAGAGACCAGCTGACCATACAGTGTCCAGAGCCAGTAGCTGAGCTCACAGGACAGATTCCTGACCCCATGGAGCTGAACACCCTGGGTGGGAATGGTGGTGGCCCACAGTGGCTCCTGCTGGAGAGCTAACCCAGAACCTTCCAGATCCTCCAGTCACAAATAGGAATCATTCCACTGAGCTCCCAGTATCCTGTGATCTCAGTCCCCTGTGCTCCCAACCCTCTGTGATCCCAGTCCTCCGAAACCCCAGTCTCCTGTGATTCCAATCTCCTGTGATCCCAGTTTCCATTATTCCAGTCTCCAAGATCCCAATCCTCTGTGATCCAAGACCTCTGTGCTCCCATTCCTTTGTGACCCCAGTCATCCAAGTGCCCAGTCTCCCATTCTCCCAGTCCTCCATGATTCCAATCTCTAAGATCCCAGTTCCCCATGATCCCAGTCCCCTGTGCTTCCAGTCCTCTATATTCTCAGTTCCCTGTGATCCCAGTCCTCCAAAATATCAGTCCTCCAAAATCCCAGTCTCCCAAGCTCCCAGGCCCCTGCAGCTGCACTGGCAGCGCTGCCTCCTCCAGAGATCCAGCCAGTCCAGAGCCTTTGATTCAGGGCTGGTACTTGGAATTGAGGTGGGGTGTTCCTACTTCCAAGATAAATTACAGCAGAGAATCGATGGATTTTTCCATTTCCCAAGGCACAGAGGAGGGGGAGGGTTTGCAGTAATTGCATTTGCATTGATTTATATTTGGGCTCTCTTTGGGGTTTTGCTGGGTTTTGAAAGGAAATGGTTTTAATGAGGTCAAAAATGATGTTCAGAATTCAAACCCTGAATATTCCAGAGACCTCAAAGGGAAGGATCCCCCAGCAGAGAAGGTGCTGCTCCCATAGGACTCAGGTCTTGCATCCCTGCACACTTGGGTACTCTGGGAGGGGAAGAGAGATAAAAACCAATGAGATTTTTCACTTGTGCCTCTGGCTGAGCTGAGGTTCTTCAAATATTTCCAAGAGTTGGTGAAGTTTACGACTATTTTTTCTCCTTCTAAATATTAACTGAGTTAGTAGTTTGTTTTTCTGAATAATGCCTGTGTCAGAATCAGACCTTTTCCAACTGATCCTTTATGGGAAACTCCTAAAAATTATTTTTAAATAATTAGAAGTAACTTTTGCACTGATTACAGCATTCTAGAATATTTTTCCCTTTCCTTGTTACTTCATTTAAATACTTATTTTTGATAAAATCATGAAATTGTGAAATAATTTCATTTTGCTTCAAGAGAAGCAAAACTCCCAAAGAAGGAAATCTCTATAGCTTTAAGATCTAATCAGGTCTGACAATTCAAATCCGTTTACTGAGGAAATTTCCTTTAAAAAAAATAAATAAATTACTCTCTACCTTCAGCTTAAATGGCTGCTGGAATTTAATTGCTTCTCCTTGTGGCCCTAAAACCAGGGCAGCTTCAAAGCAAGGGTGGCTTCTATTAAATTTAATTACCCTTTCCTGCAGCTCGCATGGCAAAGGTGCTACAGTGACTCCAGGAAGGTGCTGATGAACCAGAGGCAGATTCCAAACAAAAATATGGATTGAACAGCAATTTCAATTCAAGCAAAGGCTGCCTGTGTGCAGAGATGTTTGTACCCCAGGCAAATTCCTAGAACACGGAACCAGGGGTCCTCTCTGTGGGTGTTATTTCCAATCTGCTTCAACTCCTACACATGTTAAGTGTCAGCAATATCCCCTGTCCCCTCCATAGTTGTGTACATCCAGCCTGGATTTCCCCCCTGCTCCCACACACACTGCTTATTAATGCCAACAGGTGCCCTCAGCATTTCAAAGGTTGTTCCAAACATCCCCCAAGAAGCCACATTTAATCCTGCCTGGCCTGCACATGGAGCACTCCACTGTCAACAAGAGGTTCAGGATTAAAACAAGAGAATCTTGACTGGGATGATTAAACCTGGACACAGGAATGCTCATCTGTTCCCTCAGATTAGTTGTGTCACCTTAAAAAAGGACATGTGTGAATTAATTTGGGCACTGTGGGCTTTGCAATAAGGGGAATGGCTGTTTGTGTTTAGCTCAAGTGCAGCAAATTGAATTTGTGGATGAGACAATGTGAGACATCAAACCCACCGTGTGCTCACCTGTTGCTCTGGCTCGTGCTGATGTGACAGGATCTCATTTGGGTATGGAGAGATAGCTCATTTTCCGAGAGCTCTGGAGAGTCTTAAGAGGACACAGACTTAAGACTGTGCCTAGGGAAAATTAGGTTGGATGTTAGGAAGAAGATTTTTACTGAAATAGTGATAAAGTACTGGAATTATCTGCCCAGGAGGTGGTGGTGTTTTTAAAACACATCCCTAGATGTATTTAAAAAAAGATTGGATGTGGCATTCAGTGCCATGGTTTAGTGGAGGTGGTGTTAGGGCATGGGTTGGACTCAATGATCTCAAAAGTCTTTTCCAACCTGAGGGTTCTGTGATTCTGTGAGACACTGGAGGAACAGGACTGAGAGGAGCAAATCCTCTCTGCATGAGCCACTGGCTCATCTGCAGCTCCTCCTGAGGGACAGCTCTGATCTCTGCTCTGTGACAGGGCCCTGGGAACAGCTGGAGCTGTGCCAGGACAGATTTAGGTTGGATTTTGGGAAAGGTTCTTTCCCCTGAGGGTTCTGGGCACTGCCCAGGCTCCTCAGGGAATGGGCACAGCCCCAAGAGCTCCAGGAGCCTTTGGACACAACTCCCAGGTTATGCCTGGAGACGCCCAGGGTGGGACTGTTGGGGTGTCTGTGCAGGGCCAGGAGCTGGACTGGATGATCCTGTGGGTCCCTCCCAGCTCAGGATATTCCATGATTCCATAATGCCTTGCCTGGCTGGTTCCCACTATCGGGGTGGAACATGAACTCAAAGCTGAGAGGCACCTTGGAAATGTAGGAATAATACAACTCCCACAATATGCCACGCATGGTTGGGCTCTGTCCCCAGTCAGTCCATGGGGACAACCCTCAGGCTGTGCCACCTGCTCCAGATACACCCTGAATTTGGGATTCCTGCTGGGACTGTGCCTGAGGATCAGTCAGGTTGTCCCTGTCTGGAGAATCAAACCCTGTTCCGAAGGATTCAGCCTGGGAAGTGAGAGCCAGCAGGTGGGAGAGCTAGAGCAGCAGGTCAGGGTGGGAGGGGAGGCAGACAGAAAGAAATCAGGGGCTGGGAGCTGCTCCGAGCCGTACGCAGCAATAATCACCCTCACAGATGCTTAGCTCTAACAGCTGGACAAGATCCCTTTCTTCACAGAGGAGCTGTTTGATTGCTCCCATACTTGTTTCCATCCCAAATCCCTGGGTTGCAATGTCTTTGTGACACTCCAAACATCCACAGAGTTCTTTGAAGTAGAATTTTAATGTGTTTATTGACACTAGTTATGATATTTCAAAACACATGGGCTACAAATTGTTACCATGCACTGTGAGTGTTTACAGTAATCCCTGTATTAAAACAAACTCAGCCTTTCCTGATGATTTTATATCTTCTAACTGACTCACTTGCCTGTGTTTATTTAAACTTCTGTTGAGGGTTTTTTTTAATATTCAACACTTTTGAAACATTAAAAGAAACCATGACCCTATGTGCAGATCTCAGATACTTTTGAAAAGTTTTGCCTTCATTTTTATGGGCGGCACATGGTCCAAATCCCCCTTTTGAATTTTCACTGCATGAAAAAGAAATGGTTTAAAATTCTCTGGGTTTTGTGTCTACCGCTAAGACTGATGTCTTAGAGGAATCCTACGGAGCACAAGGCTCCTCATCCTTCTCCATATTTCTTGGGGCACCAAAGTTCCTCGGAGGGAGCAGGACCCACTCCCATGACTGCCCCCAGCCATTCCCTCTGCAAAACAAACGAAAAAAACCCATTAATTGTGGCAGGAACAACAGCACTGGGAAAAAGAGCAAAATCAATGTTTGCTAAATGAAAAAACCATCTAAATTAGGGGGAAATATATTTCCTTAATAACTCCTAGAAGAGAGAGAGGAAGGGAGGAAGGGACATGAAATTTGCAAACAAATTATAGAATAGCAATAAGGTTACAGGCTCTGTTCTTTAAAAGGAAACTTAAATTTCTGCCTGGCTAAATTGGAGCAGCTCTGGGGACTCCTCCATGCTCTCCTTGTCTTTAGGCTCCCAAAGTCCAACCAGTATCTCTGGGGGTGGCTGGATTTAATGGTATCCTCTAAAATGTAATAAAACCTGCAAGTGATGAACAACTGGGGAAGTGCAGAACCACTGGGATTCAAATTTAATTCATTGATTTGAAATTCAGCATCTGAGAACTCCTTAGAGATCACAGGTTATTTTTTTCCATGCTGGAGAAAAGCAGGCAGGATCTACACAGAGGAAGTGATGTAAAGTGTGCCTAAACAAAAATCTTAAAGGAAAATTTATGTATTTAGGGTAATAGTCTTGATTATTTGAAAAGAAGAGGAGTTCTGGAATATACTTAGAATATGCTGAATCAGGTTAAATGACTTCACTAAACTGGGATCCAAGCACTTACCCACAAATTAACAAATTTCCTGGGAAATGGAAAAATTGAGGCCTTGGGAAATAACTGCAGCTCTGTGATGCTGCAGGGACTACCCCAAAACCCCTGGAATCACTTCCCAAATCATCTTTTGCATCTCCAAAGGGGAATTCCAGGTTACACCTGTCCCTCTCAGCAAAAAAACTGACACATGACAGGAAAACTAAAGGAAAGCAGCACTTTTTATCATCCTGCAAGGAGCACTCTGGGATGCACAAGTGGCACAAAGATGTCCCAAACATCTTCATCCAGCTGTGCCAGCCCGTCCCTGCCACACACACAGCTCAGGGGCTCTAGAGGTAAAAGAAATCAGAGTTCCTGGAAGTTTCAAGGCTGTGTGATTGTAAAACCAGGAAAAACAGGGATCTGTCACTTTAATTCAGCATTAAACAGGCTCCGAGCTGCTCTGGAATCTCATTGTTGCTTTCCTCAGCCCAGCTCTGAGAGTGTTCCAAGCACTGGAACCCCAAGGCTGGGGTTCATGTACAGATGGCTCA
The DNA here is from genome assembly GCF_001522545.3 of Parus major. Classification (NCBI taxonomy): domain Eukaryota; kingdom Metazoa; phylum Chordata; class Aves; order Passeriformes; family Paridae; genus Parus; species Parus major. The sequence goes on from NC_031789.1 coordinate 4,609,920, forward strand.
GAGCTGGGGGTGAGGTAGGGAAGGGACAAAAGGAAAGCATTCCCACATTCCCACATTCCCATGGAGTGTGCAGGGTCCTCTGGGGCAGGGCCAGTAGCTCAGGTCAAAGCACAGCCACATGTCCCACGAGGTGCTCAGGAACATCCCTCAAACCCAGCTAAGCAAACAACCCCAAGAGCCCAGTGCCAGCTCCAGCTGGCATCCTGGGACGTTCTCTCCTGCAGCTGTGGCAGTTTTTGGAGGTTATGAAAAGTTTACTGATGAGAAACATTTTGGGACATGGGGCCAATGGGCTCAGTCTGGAGGAAGAGCTGTAAATGACACGAGAATGTAAAACTGTGGTGGAAAGTCTGGGGCAGTGGCTCCACACCCTGAGAAGAGCTGGCTGTTTGTACATCCCAACAATTCTGGGCACCAGGGGAATTGTCTGCCTGCTTTGAAAGTGTTTATGCTGCACTTTCTAAATATTTAAAGGCATTAATGACATTAAATGCAATTTGTGCTCCTCAGTGATTTTTTTCACTTCCATTTGTGAGACCAGCTATTCTTTTGTAAATAGGAATTTGATCCAGCAAAGGGCTGGGAGAGCCCTGAGCAGCCAGGGATCCTCAGCAAACAACTTTGGTGACTCTCTTTAACTCATCTTAGCAAATTTCTGTTGGGAAATAATACCTTGTTTTGATTTCTGTGTAAGAAACACTTGCAAACAATACTTTTTCCCCAGCACAGGCTTCCCAGTGATCAGTTCAACTCCAAACACCCACTCTGAGGCAGAAATCAGCACCAAAATTGAACTGACAGATAAGAAAGCAGCAAATCTCAAGGGAAGCTTCCTCCCTGGTTGGTCTGCAGGGAGCAATTCCATGAAGCTCTGCCATTGCTGGATACCCATCCTCACTGGAAGGCAATATTTGGGTGCAGCAGGAGACCAGGGCAGTGTTTATCTGTCTCCCAGTGCTATCCATCACTGTGTTTACCATATTTTCCTTTTCTTTCCGTAACTCCTGGCTTCACTCATGTCTGGGTGTTTTCTAACCAGCCTTGAGGTAATAAATCAAAGCTGTCAGTGTTGGAAGAAAATTAATGTGAGAAGTTGTTCCAAAGGCCACCAACCTTTTCTCTACTCCCTGTGTGCTGGCTGTGTTAATCCAGAATTCCTCAACAGCTTTCAAAGTTTTCATAATTTCACAAAGTTTTGAGGCTCCAGATGTCTTTTTTTTGGTTGTTTGTTTTTGTTTGGTTGTGTTTTTTGTTTTTTGTTTTTGTTTTTTTTGTTTGCAGGGTTGCTTTGTAACCTGCAATAGCCCAAATTCCTGGAGTTTCAGAGAGAAATGAGGGTGCTTAGCACAGATCCAAACCTGACCCTGGGCTATCTCCAGCCAAGCCACAAGCAATACCCAGACCCTGAGCTGGAACACGTCAGGGGCTGAATCTGGGTTGAAATTTACAGAGGAAAAGGCCAAATAATTAGAAACCAATCCTGCTCCTGTGCCCTGTAGTGATGACGCCAGTTGAATTATTCATCGGGAGTTATTTATCCCAGGAATGTGGCTGGCATTTCTGCTGAATACATTACTTGCAAGTTTTGATTTCTGGTTTCATTACTCACCCTGCTCCAACCCCAACCTCCTAATTTCTGAAAGTCTCTTTTCCAAGGCTGAGAAAAGAAACACTTGGGACACAACCTTCAGCTGATGTGGTCCAGCAAAACGCCTCCCTGGGAACGGCAGCCTGGCAGCTCCAGCATTTCCCTAGAACTCTGGAAAAAGCAATGTTCTTACCCCATTCAGCTGCAGATGAACTCCATAACCCCAGGCAAATCACTTTGTTCCCCCTCACCTCTGGCTGCACATTTATAAAATGGACAGAGTATTTCACTGTAAGATACTGTAAGGCCAGATATGTTAAATTGCCCAGTTACTATGGAAACTGGGAAAGCTCCTAATGCAGATGGATGAGTGAAGAGCAGATGCACCTGACTGAAAAATCATGAGCAGTTGGGAACTTCATTAGGTAAAATCATGGTGTAATCAAAAGGATTGGGGGAGCCACCAAAAATTCAATTAATAGAAAGTAGCTGCTTATTAAATTTGGCTCTGGGCAGACACTGAAGGTTTTCCCTCGAACACTTTCAAACTCTCAATTTTAATTGTTCTGTTGAAATTTCTTCTGAGATATTCAGGTAGAAACTAAAATTCTGTCCTACCAAACAAAGATTATTAAAACCAGAAAAGTGATTGCAAAATCAGCCAGAAGTCTGAAGACTGAAACATATTGAGAAAGAAGTTTAATTCCAAAACTAAAAATCTTATGAGCCACTTAAAGAGAAAGTACCAAGCAACTGCTGAAGGCAACTATGGCAGTTTTCCCTCCACTGAGACACTGCTGTTTTAATTAAATATCCACAAACATTGCTGCTCCCTGCTTTTGGATCAGAATTCAGCTGTCAGCTGCCCAGCTGGACATCTAAAGGTAGCTCAGAACTTTTCCAAGCACAAATGGAGCAAAGACTTAAACACCCAGGCCAGTGTGTGCCTGTTAATACCTGCAGCAGAAACAGCAGAGAGAACCTCACTTGTTTCCTCTGATAATGTCATAATAAACATGAGATTTGCTTTCTTAGTCCTCAAAATCTGAGTGGTGGATTTGGTCTTCAAAAAGGTGTTTTAGATATGGAGGTTCCCTCTCTCCTTCAACACTTCCTATTACAACACTTTTGAGGCATTTCAAACAAACAGGCTACTCCCTGTTGTCCTATCAAATTATCTGAATTTTTAACATGAGAAATCATGAGAAATCCTGGAAGCAGCATTTACTGAAATGAGGCTGATAAGTTTCAGGGGGTTAAAAATGGGCTTGCCACAACCAGTGGCTTCTGGAGTCACAGCCAGGTCTCGCTGGGGCAGAGCACTCAAGGCTTTCAATTCCTTCAGGGAATGAAAGCCATGGAGCTGCTGCCAAGGGAAATGCTCATAATTGAAGCAGTGATCGTGGCTCTGGGGCAAGGAATAAATGCCCACAGGGTGAGGAGAGATTGGGTAAACAAAGCAAATCAGAGCTTCACACTGCACCATGCCATGGGTGGGGATTCCAACTGGCAGCGTCACCCCTGGACCACTCAGGGATCACTTGGGTAACACTTGTTAGGATCCAGCAGCCAAGAGCCACAGGTACCACCCAGCAAGGTCTCCCCAAAACCAGGGCTCACCAGAACTCTGCTCCACACTCATCACAGAGGGAAAGTCCACACCTAGATCCTGCCAAATCAAGAATTTTCCTCCTTGACCCTGGAGGAAAAGTCCTCCTGTGTTCAGCGCAGATGCTTCCCTTGGGTCATGGGCTTGGCAGATCTTTGCTGATGTTCAAATCAAGGCCTCTAACAACAGGTGCAGCTTTTTGGATAGAGGTTTGTGCCATGAATTATTTTGAAGATGTTATTATTGAAAGAGAAATGTTTTGAAATTATGGTGGCAGCAGTGTGGTAATGGTAACTCTGACCTGGCACCACACATCACAACCAAGATCCTAAAAATTATTTCCAAACTATCTCCTCCTCTCTGCTACGAGAGGATTGTCAGCTGCTTAATTATAATGAAAAGCAATTAATAATGCAAATAGTTTGCTGATAAACACTCTCTGCACAAGTCCCCATGGCATTGGTGGACCATACTCTTCAGTGGAATACTGTGTGCAACAGTGAGAGAATCCAGCCACATCCAGTTTGGAATGGGGCAGAACTGTTCCCTGCTTAATTTTAGGCTACACCAAGACACCTGAAGACTTCAGCTGTGTATGAAAAGCATTCTATGATTCCATGGATAAGTTCCCAGTGAGGAGCACAGTGTAACCCAGGGCAGGTGAAGCTCCAAATGCCTCCAAGGAAGCAGAACTCCAAGGATGAGGGCAACCAGTGCACAAGGACAAAACTCCCAAACAACTCCAGACATGTGTCACCCTCCAGCAGGCAGGGAATCCATCCTGTGTCATTCAGGTGTCACCTGGCCCCTCCAGCAGGCAGGGAATCCAT
>NC_031789.1:4614141-4665406 GCF_001522545.3 Parus major
CTGTGTCATTCAGGTGTCACCTGGCCCCTCCAGCAGGCAGGGAATCCATCCTGTGTCATTCAGGTGTCAGCTTTCACGTCGCTGCTCACCGAGGGAAAGGCGATCCCGCCGTGTCTGTCCTGCACAGTGCACTGAGTGAAGTCATTTGCCAGCGAAAATAAATGAAAGGAGGCCTTAGGGACATCAAAGGGCAAAACGTGGCACATCACAGGGGGCTGCCCCCGGCAGGGCTGGCACTGCCCCAGAGCCGCGGTTCAGCAGCACTTTGCTCCTGCTTGTTATCTTCGCTGCTTATTAGCCTGCATTTGCAAAGCTTAAAACTCGTAAGAGCTGAATCTCCCCAGGCCAGGGAATCTCCTTCCTAAGGAATGGATTTTACCCCTTACACTGAGGTTGACGGTAGGGCGTTAATAAATGGGAAATCCTTGGTGGGAAGGCACTTAATGTCAGGAATACAGAGAACTGGGAAGGAAATCTGGTCTGGGATTTTAGGAGTGGGAAGTAAAATCTGATGTTACACCTTTACAGGGCTGCAGACTTCTCATCAGAAAGACTGGGAGCTCTTCATTCAATGCACATTCAAACCTCCCTTTATTTATTATTATTATTATTATTATTAATGTTATCACTGTTGTTGTTGTTATTGCTGTTGTTGTTGTTGTTGTTATTATTGGGTTTATTTCTCTCTAACAAACTGGCCTAATGATGGGAATTAATTACACTGCAATGCCCACACTGTGGTTTGAGCTAGGCACACCCTCCCATGTCCCAGTGCCAGCAGCAGCCAGGGAGCAGCTGCAACAATGGGGAGGATTTTCCAGCTCACTGTGTGATTTGATCTCTCTAAACCCCCCATAATACCGACTGTAAATCATTCCCAACATTATTATCCACAGAGTGCAACCACTAAGACAATCTGAGGATCCCAGGCTCCTTTCAGCACCCGGGGAAAGGAGCCTCATGGGTGGGATTTGATGAATTCAGCAATTCCACTGCTCCATCCTGCTCCTGCAGCAGGGACAGCACTTCCCACTGGCTGCATCCTGCACTCTTCCCACCAATCAGGGGCTTTTATTCTCTTTATTTTCACTTCTATACCAAAATGGTGACGGCTGGAGTGTGGTTGGGCAGTGAAGGTCCAGTTCCCAGTAGAACAGGGAAGTGGTTTCAGAGGAAAATCCCATGTTTTCCATAACTCAGTCAAAGGCCTTCTGCACCCTTCTCTTGCAAAAGCCCTCCTGGAGCAGGAAAATGCTGAGATAATGTCTCTAAGCTGAGACAGGGCACATTTAAATTAAACACTGGGATGAAATACATCTCTGTGAGGGTGGTGGGGTCCTGGCACAGGTTTCCCAAAGAAGCTGAGGCTGCCCCATCCCTGGAAGTGTCCCAGGCCAGGCTGTATGGAGCTTGGAGCCACTCAAGTCACTGGCCATGGTATGAAGAGCTCATGCACCTGGTAAACCAAAACTTTCTGTGATTTTCAGCATAAAAATCAGTCTAATGAAAGCTCAGGCATGACAGTGAACCATCAGCAAACAGCTTATAATCAGGTTATTTTTTTACTTTTTTACGCACATCTACAGGAGTATTAAAGTTAAATAAAAATAACAGAGCTCACCAAGTCTCTCCAAATTTTATTTATTTTAGAGCCTCTGAATAATTTTCTGCAGGCTTCATCAATTCATATACTCACACATTAATTATCCAAATCGGTTGTCTAAGTCTCAGCCGGTTCTTTGGCTCCAAGCCAACATGTTTTTCACATGTTCTTAATGTAAAAAGGAAGAAATGTATAAATGAGAAATTAACTACTTTTGTACTACTTTTAATACAAAAATGTATCAAGAAAGACCTGACTTTCAAACCCCTACACACTGCCTTTAATTATTTGCTGCAATTAATTTTTTTTTGAGCAGCCCTATGAGCAAAGATTCTTTTTTGATACAAAACCAGAATTTTCTTGGGGTAACCATTCACAATTCCTTCCACTTTGTTCCAGAGCTGGAGATGACTGACAAATCCTTTTCCCAAGGAGGGCAAATTCAATCCAAGTCCCTTTTGGGATGCCTCTCCTGACTCCCATCCACATGTCCCCTGCCCACCCTGTCCATGAGTTCACCAATTGATGGGGGTGATTTAAAGACCACAGACACCAAGGGAAAGAATGGTTTTATTTACTATGAATACAAAGGCAACACAAAAATAAAATGATACATCCAATAAAACTGCTTGCTTGGCTTTAGCAATGAGCAAAAATAAGCAAGGTAATGCACCTAATCATTATATGAAAGGACAGGGACCGAGAAAGATACATCACCAATTACTTAAATAATTTGCCATCATCCAGAGTCTGCAGTTTTGCAGTACAGATCTGGAGAACCCTTTCCAGCAAATGGGAAAATCCTATGCGGTGCCTCCACCAGTAGCTCCAAACTCTCCCCAAAAGGTTATAGGCCAAAAATTTATAGGCCCAAATCAGCAAGTCAAAGTGACTGGATTATAGTTTTAGCATAAAACATTCTGGATCTGATGGCACCCTTCCCAACCAGCCATGGCCCAGGCCTCAGCTGAGGGGGTTTTCCCCTAAAATACCTACAAACAGGCCTCTAGTCATGCCAGTTGGGAAAGTTTCTTAAAAGAACACATTACTTGCTGATAACTACACAAGATTAGAGTGTATTTGTCATCCCTTTTTAGCTAAACTACACTGATGATGTTAATCCCACAGTGCCCAGGATTCACCCTGTAAGTCATCTCTGGCCTGCTGCTCAGGCCTCAGCACATCCCTGTGCTGTGGAAGGCAATGAGTGAAGCCTTTTCTCCATCATCACCTCCACCCCCAGCCCTCCTCAAATGTCACAATTTTCAGCACACATGAGGGACCCAGGCTGGGAGGCTTTGCTGGGAGCTGTGGATTTGTTCTGTTTAGGAGCCCTCTGGACACACCTGTGCGGGTGGGATTCCCTCTTGTTCCCTCATAATAACCGGGATAAATCATCACTGGAATTGTGTGGGATCAATGGAGCAACTCAGGAGTGTGGCCTGCCTCCCACTGCCTGAAATCTGAGTGCTCCAACCCCCCAGCTCTCAGCCCTGGATCCCAATAACCTGTACCTGTGGGTATCCTGGTGTCCCTGATGCCTTTTCAGGGCTGCCTAAAAACAGGGGCCAGACAAAATTACGAGATTAAAAAGTGTTTATATTTACTGAAGGCCCTTTGGGTACATTTCAGGCAGATGAAGCCTCCCCAGGGGTTCCACCCAAAATGGATCATGGGTCACGGGTTTTCCCACTTTCATAAATTTGATCCATTTGCATATTGGGGGTTAATCTCCCAATTCCAGCTTCAAGTAGTGAAGGAATTTACCCCAATTTTGGTGCCCCCAGCTCACTTTTGTTTTACATTTCTCGTGGCCTGAGCTAGTGAGGTGTCCTTGATTCCCAGGCTTGGAGAGGAATTGTTTTGTCTGACCAAAATGGGAAAGCCATAGCTCACATTCTGTATGGGGTTTAGAGTTATACACTAAAGAACTGCAGGATTACAAACGTATAAAAAATATAAAAGCTATAACCCTACAGCATAATCCTAGCCCCCTTCCCATTCTCCCTGTGCCGTGCCCACATCCTCAGCTGTGACACCCTCAGGCACAACAGAACACACCCCCATGTCTAAAAAGCCTCTTCATTCTCTTGCAAAGCCCAAAAGGAGAGCAAGTTTTCTAAAGAAAAGCCAACGTGAGTGCACAGGTTTGAAAACCGGCCCAGAGCCACCTCCTGTTCTTTTCCTTCTTGCAATGCCTCTTGATTTTGACTGAAATAGCATCTTATCCCTGCAGTCAGCTTCAAATATCTGTGTCTATACACAAAAATATAAACATATAAATATTTTCCAATTCCAAGTAGCAGCTACTGAGGGAATATTTGCCTACACAGACCAATAAACTAATCCTGAGTGCCAGGTGTGCCATAATAAATTTCTCTCTGCTCCAAGTGGTTTTGATATTCTTGCTGCTATCAAATAGCTCACACGTCCTTAAAACAAAACCGATTTGTTCCAGAAAAATCACAGAGCAGTTTTATTCTTAGCATAAAAAGCATTGTATTCTTTATATCTCAGTCTTCCCCAGGCCAAGCACTACCACTAAAAAAAAGAAAAAAGTCCATGGCTGGGAATGGCTGAGTTCTGCTATAGCAGGTTCCAAAAGCAAGCAAATTCCCATCTCACATACACATACTTACCAGGATTGTGGCTTTATTTATCCTAATCTAACCTGAATGCCTGTTTGTAATGTTAGTGAATATCTAAACAGATTATTACATGTAACAGCAATAGCTTTCTCCAAAAATCACCGGGATTATTCAAACCCTAGAAGGGAAGAAAGTAGAGAGGAGCGTTTGAGTAATGTGATCTGCCAAAACAGGACGGAAACTCTTTAATAGCACCTTGCCAGAAACAATGCAGGGCTGAGTCTGCTTTAAACAAGATGATTTTTCAGAATATTGTTACTGACTTTTTGTATAGTGTTAGTGAGGTTTGTGTACACTAATAAAAAATGAAAGCTGCTATTAAAAACAAATCAATGGGCTGGGCCTGGTTTTGATCACACCAGAGCTGGCCATTTGCATCGGTATTTGCAGCATCTGTTCCAATTAAGACTTGTTTTCTAGTTTAAAGATATTAGTGCAATCACTAGAGTTCTGTTGAGAACATGAATAGAGCATTGTTCTGGCAGAATGCAGTTAAACAGACTCCACAGACTCTATTAAACAGCTTTGCTGCCCAATTAGAATGGGAAGGAGTCAGGCAGACAGAGCTGCACTGAGTACCCTCTGTTCCACATGGATTTTTATGGATTCATAGTCAATGAAAATGGCTAACGTGGAACATGTGTGGGGAAAGCACGGGCTGCAGGATGGCTTGGGGCAGGGCAAGTGGAGCATCCAGCCCTTTATCCAGATTTAATGGACACCAAATTTAGTGACTGTGACCACTGGGAGTAAAACAATGCCCTGAGATGGCACTGTTTCCAGGGAGGTAAAATGGGTTAATGTGAGAATGATGCACCAGGGGCAGAAATCACTCCAAAGGCTGGGCGTGGAGGATCCTCAATCCCAAGAAATGAATCCATCATCACCTCAAACCACACTGTGCTCCAGGGATGTGCCTTCTTAGTAGCAGTTAAGAAGTCAAGGCTGTGGTCAGAGCTGGGTGAAGGCAATGCCATGGGCACTGCCCAAAACATTTTGGGTTCAGCCTCCAATCCTACAGCTGTTTTCCCATCCACAGGAGTGCTCATCCATCCTGATGTGCCAGCTCCATGCCAGCAGGGATTCCCTCAGGGATCCTGTGAGTCAGGATTGCCAAAGCCAGCAGTTCTGGTTGCCCAAGCCTCCTGGGCAGCTTTTAAGGGAAATATTCCCTGTGTCCCTGCTGCAGCTTCCTAAGGTATTTCACAGCAGAGCGTGTATCCGAGCCTGGCTGCCCTGACTCCAGCTAATTAGCTCCTGGAGCTTTGATGGATGGATTGATTCCACAGTTAAACAGAGATAAATTAACTGTCTGTCCAAACAGAGTTTGAGGGAGGAGGGAATTCTGATTAGAAAGTTATTTTATGCAGTGCTGCTCTTCCTTTTCAGCTAGTGCTGAAAAACTCTTGCTTCCCTTGCAGAGGATGCTCATAGAGCCAACCCAGACCTGCACAGCTCCCCAGGAATTCAGCAAAATCAGACTTTCAGAGCTTCCCCCAAAATCAGCACACTCAGAACTGCAGAGTTCCCCAGGAATTCAGCAAATTCAGTTCTGCAGAGCCCCCCAGGAACTCAGCATGTCAGACCTTCAGAATTCCCTCAAAATTCACCACACCCAGACCTGCAGAGCTCCCCAGGAATTCAGAAATTGTTCATTCATCAAACCCACAGAGGACACCTTTGGCTTTGACTGTGCATTGGTAAAACCACTGATTCTGCACTGATCTCTGCAGGTTGAAGAACTCGCCTCTGGAATTTAGTTTCCCCACACTTTCAGGAGCATCTAAAATGGGTTTTATTGTGAAACCCATCAAAACACTTAAATTGCAGCCAAAAGTTTGATTTTCTCCAGACTCTAAAGGACTTTTATGTTAAAATGTTGCTTTTCTTGTCCTGAAATGAGAAACACCCAAACATGTTTATAAAAGGTGCAATTAAAGAACTATTGAAAAAATCTTTAACAACTGTGATAAGGGCTTGGAGAAAGATGGGGACTGTTAGAATTTGAGTACCTTAATATGCAAATAGTTAAAAAAACAAATGCAGCCATCACCTAAATATGTTAAACAAACAGGCATTGAGCAAGATGAATTGGAGATCATTTCATGTAAATATTAACTTTTAAAGCTTTCCAACTGACACAATTTAGGCAACAGAGAATGTCCCTTTACTTGCATCCTTGTACACTCAGCAGTCCTGGAAGGGAACCAGGAGGGGAAAAGAAACAAAAACAAGCAAATGCAAGGTGAAAAATAGAACTTAAGGTTTCTGCAGATGTGGCGAACGAAAGCTGGCACAGGACTGGACTTCCCTGGATACCTCACCTCCTCAGAAAGGCTCTGGGAATGTTGGCCAAGTCTTAAACTCCCCCTCAGCCAACCCCGTTGTCTCTTCTCTTGAGTGTTAGAACACGTGGCCACAGCAAGCAGAGAAAAGTGCCTTGTTTTATGTGAAAAAAAACTTTTAAAAGATTGATGAAGAAATAGTCAGTCTCTAGGCAGGACAAAATAAAGGTTTTTCTGGTCTTTTCCTAAAATACTCTGACTTTTTTTAGCCACTGTATCTGAAAAGTCTTGAAGATGCTGGTAAGGTCTGAAGAATAAGATCTTCTCATGGTAAAAACAGGAGTCAGACCCCATTGTGCAGGTCCAGGCCTCACACAGATGGTGTTGAGCCACCTCTTCCTGGTCACCCATTTTCAATCCAGCACAAAATTCACTCTTTCCAAGGGCCAGAGCTCACCAACCTGTCTAGTTCAGGCACCAGGAGCCGAGGCTTTGTGCTACCAAGTGTAAAAGGCAGCCAAAGTCACCTTCTCCCAACTCCACAGGCCTCTTTTCTATCTCTTTCCGCCATCTCCAGAAGTCTTTTTCCATCTTTTTCCCCACAGCTCCACAAGCCCTTTTCCCCCATATTTCCACCCGCAGTTCCACAAGCCTTTCTCCCCCATTTTCCCTAGATCCACAAGGCTTTCCCATCTCTTTCCCCCCAATTCCACAAGTGGTGTTTTCCATCTCTATCCCCTCAGCTCCACAAGCTTTTTTCCCCCATATTTTTCCCCTGAGCCCCATAGTTCTTTTTTCCTCTTTTGCCCCCTAACTCCACAAGGCTTTTCCCCTTCTTTTCTCCCAACTCCACAAGCATTTTTATCCATCTTTTCCCCCTCAACTCCACAAACCTTTCCTCCACCATCTCCCAGGACAAGTCCCTGACACTCAGTGACTGTTGTGGTGTCTCTGATCTGCAAATCTACCCCAGCTTTGCTCTGCATCGTTGGTGTTCTGAAGGGAGAACTGCTCAGAGAGACCAAAATGCCCGCCAAAAAGAGGAAAATGATAAAAACAGGTAAAAATAAAGCAGAAAGGGAATTTTCACCCTCATACTTTTCTCATATACTCATCTTTTTCTCGGTTTGTTTTTTGTTGTTTTTTGGGTTTTTTTTAACTTCAAGGACCTTAATGAGGCTTAGTCCCACCAAGGAGAACCAAGGGTATGAGATTTTTCTTTTCTGTTGAGGAGGCTTTAGATACAGTAAAACTAATTACTCCTTGTTTTATGCTCCAGTAGGATGAGAAATTCCCTTGAAGCTGGGATGGGAATTAATGCCAGAGGGCAAATTTTTACTGTGTGAGAAAAAAGAAGCAGGCAGCATCCAGTGGAGAGCTCTCTCCACACATTTTTTTAACTATCCCAGGGATGGTGACTCCAGAACTTCACTGTGAAGGCTGATCCAGTGTTTAACCACTCTTAAAGTGAAGAAATTTTTCCCAAAATCCAACCTGAAACTCCCCTGCCCAAATTCAAGGCTGTTTTTCCTTCTCCCATCAGTACCTTGGGTAGCACAGAAAAGGCTGAGCATCATCCAGAGGGAATCATTTTCATTCCTAGGGAGCCTTGAAAGAGAGATTTTGGCTTTGCCAAGTATTTCCAAGGTCTGAATGCAAATTATTATTATTAATAGGATAGTTTAGCCTGTCTGGATATACTGTGCAAACAGCAGCAACATTACCCAGGGCTTCTCATGTTTGTGCACTTCAAGCAGATCACCTTTCTCTCTGTAAGCAAGGAACTCTGTCTTTATATCACATTTGGCCTCTTTTTTTTGGTCTTTCCAAAGCTGTTTAGCCTTTTGTTATTATTTTAACTGTTTATTTCTTTAACAGCTCATTATTTTCAGTGGGCTCCTGTGTCTCATTACACACAGTTCAGCTTTAAGGGGAAATGTGTCCTTTATACAGGTTTATTCTGCCTAAAAACATAATCAGAAGTGTTTCCTCCTCTGATAGTCATCTCTGTAAAGACTGTTCTGTGCTTTATGTTGGATTCCTTTTGTAGGAAGTGTTTTACATGCTTGAAGAGAACCAGAGAAAGTCACAAAAACCTCCAGAAGACATCCTTGATCTGTTTTGTTTGAATCTTTAGGCAAGAATTTTTGTTCAAGGCTGATTTGGGGGGGCAAAAAGAATTATTTCCTTGCTTACATTACTGCTGTTATTTCTACAGGATAGAAGAACTTGGATGAAGGGATGTGATTCCACCCTGACTGCAGGTGGTGGGGCAGGCAGGGAATCTGGGCTGACATGGAGCACCTTAGGCACTTCAAAAAATCAGGAAAAAAGGGAGAGAATGCAAATAAGGCTGGGAGGAGGGATTCTGGCTTCTGCCTGAGGCTCTGCTTTCTTCCAGGTGCCCAAAGATGGGTGTCCCACCTGCACAGCCCCTCAAGTGTGTCACCCTGAGAGCAGCTCAGCTCCCAGCACATCCCCCAGCCAAGAACAGAGCCCTGGTGCAGAATTTAAAAAACCTTCTGCCCCAGAGCTGCCAGAAGAGGAATGAGGCATCAAACCTCAGATTCCTCCATAAAAAAATTGGAATGAGACATCACTGAGGAGCAGCCCCATGGTGAGGCCAGCACTGACCTACACAGGGATGGGAGAAAGGCTTCATTCATGGGGAGGTTCAACATTCATCCCCATCCTCTGGAACCTGGTGACTGCACCGTGCACAGAACTGTCCAGAACTCTGTCACCTCCTCTAGTCTGGGTTAGGGATACCCCTAAAGACCCCCACTAAAGCAAAGGGGAAGCATCTGACAAATTCTTCTTCTGCATTCGGGTGTTTCTTTTCAGAAGAAGATCTTAAACTAAAATTCAGAGGCTGTTTTTCCTTCAGCACCTCAGGGTTTAGTATGCCACTGAAGACACTCAAATCAGGGTTTTGTGGGGGTAGGGCCTCACATTTGGGGTCTCTGAGCTGGATGCGTACCAGCAGGTACCAAATAATCAGTGAAATCCTATGAAGCTGAGGTTTTGAGAACTTGAGAGGAGAAGATGCCTCTGCAGTGCTCTCACCTGCAGAAACCATATTTAGCGAGAACTGGGTTCCATTTATCAAGGCAGTTGGACCAAGTGAAAGGCTGAGGGACAATTCCAATTTTAGGGTATTTCCAAGTTTAACAGCCCCTTAAATCCAGAATTTTTTTGGAGGGAAGGGTGTGATTTTCTTTACAAAATAACAGCTTTTATTATCTAATAGGTGACAGCAACACTCAGATACCCTCAGAAGGCACAGGATTTTCATTACTCATGTCTGTCCCCCAGTCAGTGGTATCTCTGAGCACCCCCACAAAGCAGAGGTGTCCCCAAAGTCACAGCCAGTGTCACACAGCATCACCAGTGACGAGTTCTTTGGCCTTCCCCACTCCTCTTCCTTCCTAAACAGCTCCCACAGCTATGGGGTGCTTGGCACTGGCCTTGAGTGAAACCCCAGCTCAGCCAAGACATTCCTGCAAAAGCAAACTGGTTAAAAAAGAAAAACAGACCTTAAAGAATTTGGGAAGCTGATTTTCAGCCCGAAGAAATTACGGGGAGAAAGAGGGGCTGGGGAGGGCACGAAGGAGAAAAAGAAACCAAGCTCTGGAACCACTGAATTACCCTCAATCCTCAGAGCCTGGCCAACGCAGCATACAAAGGATTGCCCAGACAGTTCCAAAAATGACACATCACCCTCTTCTTGCCTCATTCGTGGCAAACCCACAGCAAGCTTTTGGAGCTGTTTCTTTTCCTTGTAATGCCCTAGAATTGTCATGAAAGCAGTGAAAGGAGCCAAAGCAAGAGGAGCTGAGGTGCTCAAACATCGCAGTAGCGCCCCGTATTTAAATACCTCTCCCAACCCTCCATTCCCAAACGTGATCCCAGCCAGAGACAGCCCTTTGCCCAATGCCTTCTTTCAAAATAGAAGCCCAGCAAAGGCTCAGACCCACTAACCATTAAATTATTTTTTTTTTAAATCTAACTGAACTCTCCGATACTCAGCCCCTCACAAAAGGGGTAAGTCTCTGCCTGGCATTTTTTTGGAAGGAAAATGTGGCATGCACCTATTTTGTTTCATTCTGTGCCAGGACCTATAAAGTTACTGTGGGCTGCAGCTCCTGCCAAGTTCTAAAGGTGACAGGGCAATGGGCACCCAAAGGACGCTTCTATCAATGCCCTTTTATTTCCCTCTCTTTCCCCTTCCACCGAACCTTTTTTTTTCTAATAGATTTACTCTTATCTGCAAGTGATTTAAACTCGAAGGTTTACAGAAGATTTAAAGAGTGCGAACACAGTTGGAATGTTTTAAACTAACAGTACAAGTTGCATTTTAAGAAAATAATTAACTCCCAGGGGAGGTGTGGTTCTTGGAGTAATGACAGATTCAAGGCTGGCTTTCCCTATATGGAGTTTCCAAATAATAAAATATCTTTGGTTCCCTACTGGTGTCAGATGAGAACCTGTTAGTGTGCTAGTTGCTGGTGGACTGTCATGGGTTTGGGGCGGGGGGGTGTGGGCTGGTGTTTTTTTCTTTTTTCAGTGGGCCCATTAGTGTTTTAAAGACACAGAGCACAGTAGGTAACCTCCCATGCAAAGCTGCAGCACAAAGCATTGTAAATGCAGTTTGTGTATTTACAGCCTTTCCCCATACCTTCTTCTGGCTGAAAAAAACACCCCAAAAATACAATATTTTAATATTTTCTTCTTATTTTGCAGCCTTAATGTGTCTGTTCTTGCTGGGGACTTCTCACAGCCACAGACAAGAAACAGCCCAGTGTAAGTCCCAGTCTCCCTCCTGCCCGCTGGGAGGGGTGGCAGGGCACAGCCACCTGCCAGGGCACAAGAACGGATGCAAACCCTCCTGCTTCTAAAAGGTGACTGCTCATTGTTGGAGGAAAGCCTCCAAAGAAGATCCAACAATGAATAACTTCTACTCAAAGCACCACTCAGATAATTCAGCAGTGTGTCAGCCAGCAAAGATCCCTTGTAGGACTCTGCCAGGAGCTGAGATGTTGGACAGAATCTAAAGTTGATTTTATTTTATCTGTGACGTCTCCTTTTGAACTGTGGCCACGACAATGGAAGGGCTCCAGAAGGATGGCACAAAAGCTTAGATAGAGAGGAGAAAAATTTCACAAAAAGCAGAATGGTTGCAAGATAACAAGAAGATTCTCTATGACTTGTGCACAAATCCGAAAACGATGCATGCGTTCACATTTTCAGAGTGCCCTACAATATACATGTGGTCCATGCCTTCTCTTTGTAAAGTGTGAGTAACTTAATGGATATTTACACATGAGATTCCCCACCTGAAATTTAAACCTGAAATTCCCAACCCAAAGATTAAACCATTTTCTGTGATGTGAGTTATATCTCATCTCTTTTGTACTCATGACATTTATTTTGCCCAAAGAAAAAAAACCTCAGAGAGTTATATTCATAATTTCATAATTTTTTTTTAGTAAATTCATGAAACAACCACAGCACTGTGTGTAAGTCATGATGCAGATTAAAAGAGCCACCTGGACTGATGAGTCTCAGCCCCATCCCCATTCCTCACAGTTCTCCTACACAAGTTTAAGACTCCAGCACCGCACAGGCTCCAGCCTGTTCTCAGGAACACTCCCAGCCTCTCAGGGACAGCTCTTTCCACAAATTTAATTACTTGCAAAACCTTTGGTCATTAACACCCAACCTAAATTCTATTACAGGTCACAGGCTATTAAAAAAATGAAGTGTCCATGCTCCCCAAACAATGATTTGTTTAACTGGAGCTTAGATTAAACCTGAAGCCACAACAGCACAGGAATCCCATTGCCAATGTCCTCAGCCTGTTCCAATACCTGCTGAGAATCTTAGGAGGGAATTATTTCTTCCTGAACCTTTCATTGATGCTCCACAATTCCTTCTCCAAGCCCAGCCTGGCCTTGGAGCAACCCAAGGTAGTGGAAGGTGTCCCTGACCATGGCAGGGGGTGGAACAGATGAGCTTTTAAAGCCTCTTCCAACCCAAACCATCCCAGGATTCCATTATTCCACACTGTTTTCCATCCTTCAGGCCACTGACTGTCTGTCTGGGTGGATAAATGGGCCAAAACATTTAATTCCCAGGAGGAAACAACGTGAGCCACATGCCCATTGCTAATGATGGAGCATCACAGAGCTCAGAGGACACCTTTGCTCCCTGAAGGTTTATTCACCATCCTGCCACAAGGCTCTGCAGTGCTGGAACAGCTTTAGAAGCCTAGGACAAGCTCCATGGATGGAGATAGGTGTTTGTCACATGCACAGCCTCCATCAGGGATGCCCAGCCCTGCTGCTTCTCACCTTCCTTGCTGAGCCCAGGTCTGGCTCTCCTGGAATGAGGCTGGAGAGTGACACATAACTAAATCCAAGTGTGTGTACTCACAGAGGCACAGCCCCTGCAGCAGGGATAGTTTATTGCTTTCATAATATTTCCCAGGTTTTGAAACACAAACCACATGTTTTTTGGTTTTTTTTCCAAAATTTACACATTGCACTTGCCTGAGAGATTTTATTCTGGTACCCACAGCCCCAGATCCTTCAAAAATTAGGAGAGGGAGGAGAAAGAGACTTCAAAACCTACTGCCAAAGCTCTGGAACTGCCCAAAATCCCTGGGTGTGCTCCTCCCCTACCTTGATTTTACAGGGCAATAAAGAGGTCATTTGGATTATCTTGTCATCAAGAAAATCATTGACGTCCAAACAAAGGAGAGAAGTTTGACAGCTTGGTGCACATGTAAGGGGAGAGAGCAAAGAGTCAGGAAATGCTCTCAGCCAAGTCCACCTGGGGTGTAAAACCCTTAAAATTCCTTCAGTTCCACTACAGATCAGATTGACCACCAACAGAATAAGCCCCTCTTAGTGGGAGTAGCTGAGCACTTGAGTCAAGCCCTAAACTTTTGAATATTGCTGCAGAAGACAATGGGAGGACTCCCAAATTTTTGAAGCTATCTATTAAAAAATAATGCAAGAATTTTTTAAAGCTGAGCTATCCCTTGGACCATCCCTTCAGTAAGACTGAGTTTGCTGATGTTGTGGGTGTTGTAAGAAAAAAGGAATGATCAAGAATCATGTCCCGGAAGTGGAGGCAAATTCCCTCATGTAAAATCAATGGGAATTAGACATACAAGTGCTTTGGAAAAATCCTGTTAAGTAGCTTTGGCATCAGTAGGTTCCCTTTAAAATCTATCACTCACCACTTGAGCCTAAGGAACATGGAATCAAGCTCTGGATGTGAGAAGTGCAGGAAAAGTCCCAAAGCATCTTGTGAACACCCACACAAACAGGATCCATGCTTCAGAATCCAAAGGGATAAATGATCATGGGGTAACATGAGGTGTTCCATGCAGGGACAGGCTGGGAATGCTCCTGGAACATTTTGTGAGTCACTCCCTGATGCCTCTTTATTGGTGATAAATAAATCCCTAAAGACAGCCACATATTCATTGTAGAAAATGGTGATATTGGACATGCAATGGTCAATCAAAGCATCAGGGAGTTCAGTCTGTTGGGACACATTTTAAAGAGCAGGAGCTCCCTGCTCTCCAGGCAGGCCCAGCCCACACTGTGCCCTGAGTTGCCTTCATTAGGACTCATTTTAATGGGATAAAAGGTTAAAAATACACATAAAACTCCCTTAAAGGGCCTATATTTGTGTGTCAGGGCCACTCCAACGCGACGCTTTCACAGCCACCTCTCTTCACTCTCATTTCCTTGCACAACAAAATGTAATTGGCAGTTTTGACTGAACTCCTGCCACGCTGCAGCATCCCCAAAACACTGCAGCTGTTGTCAGAGGCACACTTGGACCCTGCCGTGGGAGAAGGCTCCCTGACAGATGAACAGCATCATCTAGGGGCCAGAGATCAGCATTGGGAATCACACACATGGCCAGGAAACCCAGGGGATCTGCTCCTCACCAGGCAGGGCACTCATCAGTTGAGAGGCCACTGCTTTATTCCTATTTAAAACAACACCCTGTGCAACACCACAAAACCAAAATGCAGCTGAGCTGGTTTAGTGTTACAAATCGTCTTTGTTTTGGTAGGTTTCCAGCAGAGTGAAATCACCCTGGACCAAAGGAAGCAGCCCAGAGCTCTGCCTTCAGAGCTGGAGGGATGCACAACACTTTTTCAGGTTGAAAAATTACATTAACATCACTGAACTTGCTGAAAAAGCCTCTAGAGATGTGGCCAGGGTGAGTATAAGACACCCAAATTGGAGTTGGCACAACCTGTGCCTACTCAGTCCCTGTGCCACCAACTTTGTCCCTCAAGGGGACACCAAAATCACCAAGCAAAGCCCTGTCTGGGCCTAAAGGCATCCACAGACATAAATATGACATAAATATAAATATAATTTATATAAATATAAATATCAGGCACTGAAATCAGTACAAAAATTTCTCTCCTGGGGTCAGTAAGCTCAGTAAACGAGGCAGAGCAGGTTATAGCCACCAGCCATGACTCAGTCGCCCTTTGAAATCCTCACCTCCTCCAAGCTGGAGTTGGACTCTCAAACCAACATGTTTCTGTAAAAAAGCAAAATACCCTTAAAAATGGTGATCCTGAACCACATCATGGCCAGAGGGCAGTGATGTTCAATGAAAATTGCAAAAACAAATAAATGAACGAGCCCACATCCAGGGGAGGATTCCAGTTTCTTGCCCTTGTATTCACACCCTATTCCCTGCCAAGGAATTTGGGCTATCAGGAATTACGAGTGGAATAATCCCTGTGAGGCAGGGATGTCCTAAATAATGGCCAATTTTATTGTATGAAATTGTGATTTGAAGCTGAAATTCTCACACTGAGACCAGGAACTTACGCGAACTTCTGCTGACAGGGATCCCATTGTCACAACTGTGAATTGAGCCACTTGTCTGCCATCACCAATTTGAGATATTTTATGAGTGAGCGCTTTTATCACAATAACACGATGAAAAATGTGATTTCCTTGTCTTGTCACAGAAGGGACAAAGGATTTTTCTGGGTAGATGATCACACTTTTGGAGAACAAAAGCCTCTCAAACATGGTTAATTGACATGTCATGAAATGTAGTGTCCAAGAAGCACAGAAACAGAGCAAGCCAATGTCAAAAGTTACTTCTAGAGGCTTAAAAAAGAGCATTTTCTGTGAACTGCTGTCAGCTAGAAGTAAAAAAGGCAAGAAACCGCACAAAAGAGGAACCCAGGCTCTTGTAAAACCCATCCTAACTATAAATGCTTTGCTAAACTGGGACTTAATAGAAGAGAAGTTGCTAGAAAGTGAACCCCCCTCCCAAAAAAAAAAAAAAAAACAAGCACCAAAAAACATAAAAACAACGAAGCAATGGAATGGGCAAACTTTGACTAGGTTATTTCTTTCAGATTCCCGGCTTGGCCATGGAGAGGATGAAGGGGGCACTTGAGCTGCTCCAGGAGGACAGCTTCAGACTACAAAGACACCCTGGGCACAAAGGAAACTGCACCAGAAGAGTGTTTAATGTCCCTAAACCCACCCCAATAGAAAACAAATGAATGATGAAATAACAGAGGGCCCGACAGGCCCTGCTCCCAAATGTGGAGTTTGGGGCAATCCCTGGCTATTATTTTCACAATACCTTGCATTCATTACTTTATTTAAAAATGGTGTACTGTGTCTGGAAAACAGGAAGTAAGCCATAAATCTCTAGTTTAAAAGCCATCTGAAGCCTGTGGACCAGATATGTTCTCAATCAGTAGTCAGGCAGTAAATAAACATTTATATACAGCAACTGCTCTCAAGCAGCCTGACCTCCGGCTATTACAGGGCACATAAAGAGGAAATTTGTTTAGTCCCGTAAAAGCCCAGGCAATATATCAATAGATTATTAAAAATGGAAACAATGTAGGCTAATGGATTATATTGATTTTAATAAACATAAGTATATGGGATTCAAAGATAAGAGTCAGATATGACATCCTTCCAAGCTCACCTTTCGAGATATCTCCTAAAATCAGCCAAACTACAGCTGTCAAGGACAGCAGGGGCTGCTATTTTTTGCTTTGAAAATTGACATATTTTTGGCTGAAGGACTTAAATTGGAGGGTTTGTATTTTTTTTTTCTATTTGTGAGCGATGAATGCAGTCAAAAAATAAAACTTGCGCATCTTTTAATGTCATTGCCATGAAGAAAAGAAAATTCAAGCAATTGCAGGCTCTCCTCAGGCATCTTTTGCTACAGCAAATATTGGTGCAGACACTGAAAGCAGAATCTGTGATGCTCTGGAAGCCTCCAGGATGCTCAGGTAGCCCCAGCGCATCCCTCTGACTTCTTCCAAGCCTAAAATTTGTCTTTATGTTTTAAATAGTTGTTGTGCACCCTGAACACATGGCTGGTGGTCACAATCCCAATATTTGTCCACTGCTAGAGTCTCTTTTCCCTCTTCTCCTCTGGCTTGGAGAGATCCCTTCATTCCCCATGAGCTCAGCATTGTTGTGAAAAACTAACCCTTGTTCTTAACTTCAGGAGAAGGTTTGTGGGAGAGTCAGACTCCCCAGACAGGAGTTCTCAGGGATGAGGGAACAAAGAGGGAAAACCAGGCCAGGGCAGATCAAATCACATCAGTGACTGTGACACAACTGTCACAACTGGAGGGAGCTACACAGCCATTGAACAGTTCCAAATGTCAGAGGAAGGAAGCTGAATGTTCTGAATGATAATTGGGTAAATGTGATTATGAGTTTAATTTACCTCAGCAATCAGGCTACATTAAAGCAACTCTTGGAGCTAAAGAATGGAACAACAGTCAAAAATCTAAGCTGGTTTTCCATTGTTTTTTCCCTTTCTTTTCCATCAGCAGCAAGGCTGAAGTGCACACCCCCCAATTCTTTACCTAAATTCACCCCTCTCAAAGATCCTATGAAGTAAATTCAAATCCCTAATTATGAACTTCCTTGAAACTTGGTCTAACTCAGCTGTAATCTCTGTGGAAGGTTAGGACACTTCCCTGGTTTAGGGTAAGAACCTGTGCCCTGCCTTTTATCCCACCAACTGAATGCTGCTTGAAAGCAAACGAGCCCAGGGCTGAGCTAAGACATTCTCAGACACTATGGATGCACCTCCAAAAGAGAACACTGATTCCAGAGCTCTCTGCACTGCCCAGGTTTGGCAACATCAAAGAATGGTTTTAAGAAGTTATTTATTAAGAAAGTATTTGTTATGTAAAAAATGGAAAATCAAGGAACCAAATTAGTTCCTTTTACTAAATTGCTGGAGATGAGCGGGAAGTTCTGATCCAAAGGACAGACCTGTCCTACTCTGGTCATCACCTGCTTTTGGCATTACCTGAAAACCCTGAAGGAAGATGCCTCATTTTTATCCTCCATGTGTTTTTATTTAAAACAAGCAAATCCTCAGGAAGGGTTTGGAGCACAAATCTTTGAGGAGCAGCTGAGGGAGCTGGGAAAGGGGCTCAGCCTGGAGAAAAGGAGATTCAGGGGAAATCTTCTGGCTCTGCACAAATCCCTGACAGGAGGGGACAGCCGGGGGGAACTGGGCTCTGCTCCCAGGGAACAGGGACAGGAGGAGAGGGAACAGCCTCTGGCTGGGCCAGGGGAGGCTCAGATTGGATATTAGGACAGATTTTCTCATGGAAAGAGTTGTAAAGCATCAGCACATACTGAACCCAGGGCAGTGGTGCAGTGACCATTCCTGAAGTGTTCAAAAAACATGTGGATATGGCACTTGGGATTGTGAGGGACATGGTGGTGCACTGGTTTGACGATTGGGAGTGATGATCTTGCAGGTCTTTTCCAACCTTAATGATTTCATGATTCTATGATTCCTTTCCTTGCAAGAGGAGGGACTAAAAATAGGACCTAGAAAGTTCTGGATTCCCCCCCAAACTAAATTTATTTGCTGTTTATTGGGATGGCTTTTCTTACCACAAACCAAAGGCTGAAATCTTCACTTGGTGTCAATTGGTTGCTAAAGAAGAAGAAATTACTAAACTTACATAAATTTCTCCCACCACTCATTAGCCCCCAACAGCAGAAATAACATCCTTGCTAAATCCCGAATCCACCACAAATTACAGTAATCTGCAATTATAAACTCCAGTGTTAATGAGGTTTGATTGCCCCTTCTTTGTGATGCCACCTCCAAATGCCACTTACATTTTACAGCACATTGGGGTCAACAATCTGCCTGGGGAAGATCGCTAAGAGAACTCAAATGGACTTTTAGGAACACTTTTGGTGATGGCAATCTGTTACCTGGAAACCAAACACAGCCACGAGGGCCTCACCATCCCCAGGGACCCACAACCCCTCCATCCTCCCACCCTGGATTTGGGGCTGATACCAATCTTTATGCAGGAGGGCTGGGCTCTCTTCATTAACGAGAGCAGCATCTAAATTTTTCTGCTTGACCTTTAATAATCTGTGTTTTGGGAAGTCTCTGAGAGGCCTAATTGTGGTATTCATACACTTTGGGGATCACGCGCCTCACAGAGCAACACTGAGGGCAATAAACAGCTTTTACAAGAGATTAAACACCCAAGCAGAGCCAAAGCATTTAGATAACTGCAAAAGCCATTTATTGACACTGCTCTGATGCCCAAACCCACCTGTCTCAGACAGAAAAAAACAGTAAATCCCTCTCACAGTCATTCCTTGTCTCCCTTCCTAAGAGTTCTCTGTGCTTTTGCCCCAGTTGTATTTCTTCAGCAAATCCAAATAATTTTTTGGGGGTAGATTGCTTAAGAAAGAAAAGCAAAGCTCTGAGGATGACTGAGAAATGTTCTTTTCAGAGACTGGATTCAATTTTCATAACATAGGAAATATGTGACCAAAATCAAAGCTGGATTTGTTCTTCCTTGCTCAGCAGCAGCACTGATCCAATACATCAGAACAGACCTGGAATGTCCAAACCAAGAAGTGACAGCAATATTTGGGATGCTTGGCTTTGGGAGCCAGTGAACCCCATTATCCATGGATTTGGGGAGTAGTGTTAAAAAAATGTCTGGGAAAACACAAAGAGAAGCTGCGGTAGAAAGGAGGGAGTAGAAGAGCAGGAAAACCTGAAGTTTGATTTAATTTCTATATTTTGCCAGGCTGGACTCCCAGCAGTTGTGGGCAGCAGTTGGGGATCCCTCAGAACTCCACATTCCCTTGGGATCATTTAATGCTGTAGGAAAGGGACGAGGTCAGGGAAGTTGCTTCAGCACCTGCAGTGTCACACCCATGGAGGGTGTCCCTACAAGACCTGGGTCCAGTTCCTTTGTGTGTCATGAATCAAGTTTAAAACAGATGGGAAAACTGAATTTCCTCCCTCTCCCAAGAGTTCTAGGAAAAAAAAAAAAAAAAGCTTTTTTTCTTTTTTCATCTTTTTCATCTTTCTTTTTTTTTTCTCCTTTTTTCTTTTTTTCTCATATCTTTTCTCCTTTTTTTTCTTTTCTTTTCCTCTCCTTTTTTCTTTTCTTTTTTCTCCTGAAGAGTTTAAAACTGACAACTAAAAAGTCTGGACAGCCATGGGAGCTCATCATAAAATGTTTCCAGTGTCGTCTCTCCTTGAGTTTTACTCTAAATCAAAGGGAACCTTTCCTGGTTGGAAGAAGGAGACCCAAGGCATGCAAAGATGTTGAGTGTGTTTGAAGCTCAGAGGGAAGAAAGAAAAATAAACTATTTGTGCCATGTGTTATTATGTCTGCCATGACAGATAATTCCCAATAAACACCGGCACAGGCAATCTAAACCTAGCACTGCTCCTAGGAGCAGAGGATTCCCAGAGATGTCCAGAGCAGACAGCCTGGAGAAGAGTCAGGAATTGCCTGCATCCTGCTTCCCATTGAGATGTTCCCTGTGCTGCTAAAGACCTAAAGAACAAGAGAAAGGGCTCTGGCACTTCAATTTTATGAAGATACATGGGAGAAAAGAATGAGAAACTCCAAAAAAACAGCACCTGAGAGGTTTCTTTTATGTAAAGTACATCCAGTTAACCCCAAGGTGGGTTTGTTGGGGTGTCTGTGCAGGGCCAGGATTTGGTCTGGAGGATCTTTGTGGGTCCCTTCCACCTCAGGACATTCCATAATTCCTTCTCCACCAACACCTGATGTCCCTCCAGCTACCAATGTACTGAGAAAATCAGGATATTGATGAGTCCCTCAGAGGAAAATATCTCCTGTACATCACAGAGGGAATGAGATGCTCAAGTAAATGCATTTCTTAATTTTCCTCCCACAAACCCCATCTGCATTTACCCTCCAGAACTCTGGGAAATTTGTCTTCTCACAGGTTCCTGCCAGTCCATCACAGCCAGGAGAGGAGAATTAATGTGTCTCCCACACAAGTTAAGTACATAAACTGTCACAAAATATTAACACAGATATGAAGCTATTAGAACAAACCCCACTCCATAAACAGACTCCAGATAGGGGCAACCAAGATAACAACCGAATAAAAGGACGCATTAAAGTTATATCCCTTAAAAAAATTAAACAAATCACTTTGATAGTGATAGGCACTTCAGAAAGCTTAGCTGGGGAGTCTGAGGGCAGTCAATAAGGCAGAGCTAATTGGAGAACAAATTGACATTCATAAACTGGCATTGAACAGGGCCACAGTAAACAAGGTAATAGAGAGTTAATGCAGGGAACAAGGGTGGGGAGCAGGAGCCACCCAGCCTCAATAATGGAAAGGGCCCAATTGAGCAAATTCAAAGTGCAAACATTCTGATCTCAGCCTGCTTTGCAGGGCTGGCCCAGCAGCTCCCAGCCCTAATAGACTCATTTGGGTTGTTGTCTTTACAGAATGAGTGTGTCAACTGAAAACAGCCACCAAATCTCCATAATGGCAAACGAATCCGGGTTACCGAGAGCAAGCACTGATAAGCCTCAGGTGGGTAAATACCGAGGGCTGCTTGGCACTGAGGGCTGGCTGAAATGACAGCAAGCAATCAGCCACTGCTGGAATAATGGGGCATTAGCTTCATATGAGAATTGCAAGGAGTCAAACCCAAAGGAGTCACTGGAATTAAGCTCGTCCTTCCACAGAGACCTCTTGCTCCCCAAAGGGAGCTGCTCTCTGCAGGACAAGATGAATCTAGGAGGATTCAGGACCTCTTCCTCAGCCAGCCACAGATATGAACACTGAAAGGTTTAGTAGAAATGTGCAATTTAATGTTTCACCATGTCCTGAACTCTCCTAATGCTTCCTGCCAACATCATTCTCTCTGGATGCATCAATGCCTAAATCTCAGCATCATAACCAAACTCCTGAAAAGTTGTTTTGTGGGCCAGGGGCTTACCTCAAGTTGTGACACTGCTGTTACACAAAAATGGCACAGTCTTACCCTTAGGAGTTCTTTAGAGCCTTTTCTTTCAAGTGCTGGGAGGATTTGAGAATACTGAATGGAACAAGCAGAGAATTTTCTCACTTTTCACCTGCCTGGTGGCACAGCTTTAGGTCTAGGATAGGACAGGAGACAAAGAATAGGGAAAGCCAAGGCTGGAGCTCCAGAGACATGTTTAACTCTGACTACAGGCCTTCAGATATAGAGACTGTGTTCATTCTAATCAGTTATGAATAAAAAAATAATTTGGTAATCAGAAAGTTTTTGATGTCTCAGCAAGGATCATCTCTCCCACATCTCACCAGAAAGTCAAGGCCTGATTTGAGAAGTAGAATTGAAATATTTTCTGTTAGTTTCCATCAGATTTCATGCTCAAGAAGACAACCAGCTTACAGAGTGGTTCCAAAAGGGGCTATTACCTGCTCATGTACAGCCAATTTTGGGTACCTTCATGGATTGCACATCAACCAAACATCTTCCTTCCAGCATTATTCAGTTAATAGCTGGGAATTCCACTGCCCCCCTCCCCAGGGGTGCTGTCTAAAGTCTTCACCCAGCCTACCTGGAAGGAGCAGATCCCCACCCAGGAGGGGTGTGCATGGATTTACCACCCAGCAGCTACTACTGGGTTACTCCTCTAGCCAAACCGCCCCATCCTCAGCCCTGATTTCAGCCACCCCTGCAACAATTAACAGTGACATTTCCATGGTGTCTCAGGCACTTGGGCTAAAATTAATGAAGTCCAGCCATCATCACTTGTGCTTTTTACTCCTTTTTAATCCATCAGTGTTCCCCCAGCTTTTCAAGTCCCCCCTGGCCCACGAGTGATTCCGTCTGCCATCCCAGTCTGGATCAAAAGGACAGCTGATCCTGGTTGTACAGCTTCCAGGTGTTTTTCTGGCTTTACTGGGGGCTTGCAGAGCGAAGACACCTTGCAGGAATTGGTGATGATCCCCAAGTTCCCCCTGATAAGGCCATGGTCTCCAATTCCCTTTGATACATCAGTTCCTCTCGAAACCAGGAGAGCCTTGGAGCCCTCAAGGAGTGATTTCTTTGGCTTTGTTTCATCCATGGATTAATCCAGGACTGCCAGTATTGTGCTGCACAGGATTTTCTACAGTGTTACCCTCTGTTACCTTCACCCACAGAAACATCTTTGTGGAACCTCTCTCGATTTCCGCTCAACTCCAAATTCTACACCCAGAATTCACGGTATGACACAAATAAGCAACTCTGCTGCTCATTTTAAGTATCATTATCATTTTTAGTATCTTCCTATGCTTCAGATGTTCAACCTGGTTTTTGTTCCCATTACTCTGATTTCAATTACCATCTTCAGTAGTGTTTTCCTTGTTTCCACACCAGATTTTTTGTTGTTGTTGGATTTTTAATTTTTGGGGTTTATTTTCAAACCTGACATATTTCCTCATTGCCCTCCCTGCTACACATTGTATAAACTCTCTTCCCCAATGCCTTTGCTCTGCAGAATCCTGGCTCCCATCCAATCCCAGTTTAGCCCTTGAAGACTCTCAAATATACCAACAAGCCACTTTTTTGTCATCAACGAAATATTTATGCTCAGACAGCTTTCAAAATAGATGTGGGAAGATTTTTTGCTATGTCTATATTAGGGGGCACCAAACCAGAAGGGATATAACAAGCTGCAGCTTTTTGCAAGTGAATAGGCAGCTTTTTTTTTCCCCTTCACGCAGTTCAGAGCTGGATTTGGGATATGGGATGAGCAGCCACATCCATAATAAAAATAAGAACTTTTCCAGTGCTGGAGATGCATTTCCTCAATGTGACGACAACCTCTAACACAGAGAGCTTTCCAATAGACTCCACTTTAAATCTATGATAACCTCATTTATTTTTGCTGCCATCTAAGGTGCTTGCAAGGCTGATATTTATCGTTGTCTGAGTCTCTTAAAGGTTGCAAGTGAACTGACTGCACATGACTAAACCTCGGCAGCCCAGCTGTGAAGGATGTTTCCTCCGAAGCACTGATTCATGTAATTGATGGCAAGAGTTTCCCTTTTCACCTGGCTGCTGCTCCATGGAGTGGGAGCAGCAGGAATTGTGTGTCCTCCATTGCTAAGTGACAGCCAAGACTCAGCAGATGCTCACTGGGGTTTGATCCCTTCTGCAAACAATGGATAATTTCCTTTAGAAGTGACCTGACTAGGAAGGAATTGTGTGAGCCATCCATTCTGAGTTTCTTTCCCCACCAGACAGGACACCCAGAGCCCTCAGTGGAAGTCAAGGTGACAGTCTGGCCTGTGTGGAATAGTTGAAATGAGAGGTAGTTCCATTAAATCAGGTGCTACAAGTGGGATACACCCTGTAGCAGAGCACCAGAGGAAGAGCAGTTTGTAATTGGAGTTCACAGAATCATCAAGGTTGGAAAGTAACTCCCATATTATCAGGTCTGAGTGTCAGCCCACCCCCACGTTCACCATTAAACAATGTCCACAAGTGTCACATCCATATGTTTTTTTGACACTTGGAATCTCCTGAGCTGGAAGGGACCCACAAGGATCATCCTGATGCCTTAGGATTTTACATTTTTCATATATCTGCAATCCTGCAGTTCTTTAGTGTATAACTCTAAACTCCACATAGAGTATGAGCTACGGCTTTCCCATTTTTGTCAGACACAGCAATTCCTCTCCACACCTGGGAATTACGGACACCTCACTGCCCCAGGGCCTGAGAAATGTAAATAAAAGTGAGTTGTGGGGAGCAAGCTTGGGGTAAATGACTTCATTACTGGAGCTGCAATTGGAAGATTAACCCCCAATCTGCAAATGAACCAAATTTAAAAAGTGTGACAAGCCGTGGCCCGTGGTCCATTTTGGGTGGAGGCCCTGGGAAGCTTTGTCTGTTCTAAATTTACCTGAAGGCCCTTCAATAAATAGAACTGCTTTTTATTCTTTACTCATTTTTATTCTCTTAATTTTGTCAAGCCTCTGCTTTCAGGTAGTCCCAAAAGGCATCATTCCAGTCCAGCTCCTGGCCCTGCACAGACCCCCAGGCATCCCACCCTGTGCCTGGGAGCATTGTCCAGGGACAGGGATTCCACCACTTCCCTGGCAAGCTTCTTCCAGGGCCTGACAGGCCTTTCTGTGAAGACATTTTTTTCCTAATATGTCATCAACATCCCATCGCAACCTCAGGTGGATGATCAGCCCTAGCTTTGTAAGAGGCTTCTCTCTCACCCCAAACCTGAGGAATGAAATCCTCCCTGTGGTCACCCTCAGCCCATTGCAAAGATGGGACCAACGCAGCTCCTGCCATCTGTACCATTCTTCCTCTGCACCTTAAAATGGGGAAAAAAATTCCCAGTATTGTCAATGTGAGCAGAGACACTCTTTCCTCAGAGCCTGGACTGTGACAAAAGGGTTTTACCCCAAATAATTTTTAATTTAGCAGACTTCCAGATGGGCTTGTGCCTGGGCACAGACATCCTACCCCGGCTCGAGGCATTAACGACTTTCTGAAGACAGTTGCACACAACAGACCTGGCACTTAATGAGCCTGTTTGCTCTGCAGTGGGGGAGCAGCAAAGAGGCAACTGCTGGGAAAGAAAGAAATGCACAGGGATATAAAAGATGTTGAGGTTTATTTTAGCCAGAGTTGGAGTCAGGGCTGCATAGGGGCAGCTCATTGTTCTGTTTTCATAAAGTCATTTAAGTAGCAAATGGCCCCTGAAACTGATACTCTGATTTGAGTCATGTTGGAAGACATATTGAATTAATGATGCAGGTGTGGGTTGTTGTTCCAAAAAACTTTTTTATAGCAACGGTGGGAGAGAAGAAGGTGGAGAAAGGGGGGAGGAGAAGTTAAATGAAAAGATTTGGTCTATGTTATGTTTTTCTAATATTTGAATTTTAGCTAAGATTACTCTTTCTCCTCTCTTTAATATATTGTTTTAAATAAAAAATGCTAATAAATCTTGAGAGAAATATGTCATAGCAGAGTTTAAAAACTGTAGTGCAATATATAACAGTTCATAAAATATTCTATTCAAATAGCCAAAATTGTAGTGCATTTGGACCAGAAGTAGTTAACTGCAGGAACAGCATTTTATTAGCTACTAAAATTAAGAAAGAGTACTGCTGTTTCACAGCCAGATAATTAAGTACCGTTTTCTCTTTTTTAATACTATAAAATTAAACTTCCTGTTTAAATGGCCTGGTGGGGACTGTAGGCAAAGGGTCGTCTGATGAGCCCTCCGGGCAAATCCAGAAACACAACATAGCACTTATTCACACAAGACTTTAACAGGGTGGAAAACACTGATTGAGGGGAGAAAAAAATGCTGCAGTAAGCGAAAAATTGCAGGTCATAAATCAGAGATCCATTTTTTCACATAATTTTGGCTAATCCATTAAATCTCAGTGCAAAGGAATCTATCAGAAACAGAAGCCACGGCCTTGGGTTCCCTGTCTCCAGATGTTATTAAAAGTGTATGAGCAGTGAAAGAACTCAATTAAAGCCAGAGCATTGATGAGATGTTCCAGCCACTCCAGGCCCACCAACCTTTGCTGGCTCTTCTTTTGTCAGGGACAGTGGTGTTAAAACCCTTTTTCCAAAGGGATTTCACTCCCCCCTTCATCAGGGGACAAGGTTTGCTCCGTGTTAATCTAAAATTCCAATTTTGTACTCAGACTCTGAAGTTCTACATGAAATTGTTGTCAGTAGCAGAATAACACATAGGTTAACAACCTGGAGTAGCTGCATCTCCAGCATCCAGCAATCTTATCCTGCTGTGGATCTGAGAGCTGAAAAATTATTCCTGTTTCAGCTGAGGAGCACAAATACTGCAGAGAATCATCCCAACTTTGCAAACATTAGCCCAAATCCTGCCAACTCAAATCCCACAGGGAATTTACAGGGTGTAAATGATTTCTGAACAAAGCAGGTGAGACTTTGCCCATGAACCCCCCAGCCTCTGTTCCTGGAGGTTGTAGGGTGGGGTTTATTGTCAGATCTGATGTGAAACCTGCATTTCCCAAGGAGCAGAGGCCCTTCATCCCCAGAGCCACTTTTCTGTCCCTCACACCAGGTATCTCCACACACAGCAAGTTCTGATGCACAAAAAAAATCCAACACACTGCCAGATACCCTGTTCCAGCTGCAACTTACTTTCTGTTTTAGACTCGAGGTTGAAACTGCCTGTAAAAACTTCTTAAATCAGAAAATACTGTCTTTGGTTCCCCCAAACACAAGTGCAGCTGCTGCTGCTCTGCTCAGTTCATTATTAATTACAGTAAAATGCTTCCAAACACCACCAAAATTAATAATAATGTTGTGGTTGAGGCACTTCATTAGGATTTTGGAGATTCGGGATCATTCCTTCCTTTGCAGATGAGTCCTTTGGACCTGACACAAAATTCTTGGGAATTCTTCCCCATCACAGGCAAGCACCCAGGTGAGCAAGTACCTGGTTTAAAACACTGAACTACTTAAAGACTTCTGCACCATCTCACAGGAAGGGAAAATCATGTCTGTGCAGAAAACGGGGTTCTAATTCATAAAGAATTCTAGGATCTTTAAAATTGTGGGGTTTTAGGAAAGAGCAAAATTCCAAAATCAATTTCATAATTTAAAATCTGAATATATGGAAATATTCTATTACATCCAAACTTCACTCCAGTTTCAAATTTCTAATGGTGTTATGTTCAATCTACAGAAAAATTTTTTGAAGAAATCCCTGAAAATCCAGAGTGAAACTTGATAACAGCATGACCAGGATTTACTTTATTCTGCTACAGCTTGTTTTTTCCTTCTGAAATAAAAATTCAGGAAAATCTGACTGAGCTCTGTGAAGCATTTGGATTCAGTGTGGTTTTGGCAACGTTTCTGTGTCACACCAGAGCATCACATTTGGGTGGCAAAAAAATTCTGAGCAGCATGTGGGATTTGCTTTGCTCAGATTCCCCCACTGGAGGGAATTTAGGATCCACTGGCTCCCTGGAATCGTGGCAGTGCAGAAACCTCCAGAGCCTATAGAAATGGGTTGATTGGGGTTTTTTTTCTCCCAAGGCAGAAGAAAACAGGACATAGTTTGTGTCAATTTTGTTGTTTCCCTGTGGATCCCTGAGATTTAGGTAGAATTCACCTGGCCAAGTATCACTTAATTCCCTCAGGAGATCCAACAGAAAATTTTCATGGCATTTTTCTTCAGAGAAGGTGAAAATTAAGAAAGACACCCAGCATTCACCAGCTCTGCCACAACCAAAACCACACTTAGATCCCAGGGAATGCATCCCATTGGCAAGCAGCAATTTCTGCTGGAAAGAACCAATTTTCAGTTTCCCAAACAGACAAAGCAGAGACAAAACAAAACCTCCTCCTTGCAGAGCCTCATCCCACACATTGAGCACACACAGCGCCGGGGATGCCCAAAGAGCTCAGCCAAGTGTCATTGCCAGGGAAGTTTTAACATTACCCAAACTTCTTTTCCTGCTTTTTAGGTGGATGTTTTTGGCCCTTCTCAAGCATCCCAACTCCCCAACGGGAGCTGTGGAACTTTACTGGGGGCTTTGCTTGCAAAATCCTTTTGGTGCATGCCGGTAATACAACACCACATCTTCATCGGGAAATCCATCTCGGCCCTTAAAGGGGGAAAATCAAGTCTTTTATGTCGCTATTAAGTCTGAGCAAAGCCCAGTTATCAGGTTTCACCCCTCAGTTCTGCTGGGGCCGTGCATCAGATCACTCTGGAGATAAGCCCCGAAATTCCAGGATCCCCTCGGAGCATCCCGAGCACAGCTCCTGGGGAGAGACTAAACACTGCAAAGTCTCTCCAGCAAGGCAGTGCTTTGCATTAGGGCAATAATAAACCACTGGGAGAAGGGAAAATCACCCTCTGTAGTGTTTAGTCTCATTTAATCTAATATTGGTGACTAACGGGCTCTGATCTCGTGTGTGTACGCAAGGAATTCCTTCCAACCGGGCTGGGGGTGAGCTCAGCTTTTGCATTTCATTTGGAGCACTCAGCACTTGATACCCGAGGAGGTCACTGAGGGCTGCTTTTAAATCAAATATCCAGAGCGGGAAATACACAGGTTATAAACCAACAGTCTGAGATTTTATTTATTTCCTGTTGACCTTAAAAATTATAGGAAGCATAAAAAGATGGACACACTGAAGAAGGAGTAAATGTTTAGGAAAAGTCATACTTAAGTTCTTCTGGACTTTCTATTTATTTATTTTAGAAAGTCTCAGCACACAGCATAAATACAAACCCTGTGTTAAGAAGGTCTGTGAGAATTAGTAAGTAGCAGAACACCTTCCAGGTTTTTTTTGCTGGATTTCAAGAGTTTTAGACAACACTAAAAAACACTGACTTATGGAAAAATAAATTATTTAGGCTCTCTACGAAGGGCCACAACTGCTTTATTTCATGGGAGCATCCTCCCATCACAAGTTCAAATGAGACCAGTGAATGAGACTGTCTCAGATTTTCCTCTCCCACAGTTTCACACATTTATTTCACTCAGAGCTCAGATATTCCCCCCACCCCAGTTTAATTCCCACAGTTCTCAGCTGTATTTAACTTTGTCAAATTGCAATGCTGCACAGAGTGTTGAAAATCTAAGCTGGTGATATTCATCATGTTTATAATACTTAGGGCAGCCTCTTGGATGTAACAGGTCACGTGGAACACTGGAAATGCAGGATTGGGAAATTATTGCTGAAATTGCCACAAAGATCAAAGACCAAAAATATAATAGAAGTAGAATAAAGTGATTCAAGGAATCATGTTTTACATCACCCTGATTTTGAATAAGTTTATCTAGATTTGTGACCAATTTCATTTAAACAATGGATTAACAGCAGGAGGAAATATCTAACCTGAGGCTGGCTGTACCTTAAAATACTGGAAAAGTTTGTATCTCTTCCTCTCCCCTCCCCATAGCTCTAAGTGGTGCTGTTTTCAACCAAGACTTCTCTGAAAATCATTTTCTCTCACCATTTCCCAAATGGTTTCAGAAACCAAACTCTCCCAGGGCTGCTGCCCCAGACAGAGGGGCTGAGCTGAAGTTTGGGAGCTGCTGAAAACTCAAAGTTTCTTTCCAATACAGGAAAGTTCAGACAGACTTCCAGTGAACCCCAGAAAAATTTGAAGCCCCCAAACCACACGGGCTGGGTGAGTTTCAGTGTAGAACTTTGGGGTTCATTAAAGACCCAAGAAATGGGCTGAAATCCCTGAAATCTGGCCCAACCTCCTCCCACACTGCTGAAGCACCTACCTGCCCAGGTGAAATCCATTTCCCATCTTTTTAAACTCCCATTTTTATGGTGTGGCCCCACTCCCCTCATCCTTGCTCTCCTCAGTGCCAGGCAAACACAGCAAGAATCTCTGCATGAGACGCCCTAATTGGCAGCAGAGCCCTGGCCCAGCCAACATCTGCAGTTGGTTTTGGTGATAATAAATCAGGGCTGGGGGGTTTCAGTGTGGCAAGCTTCCAGGGAGCTTTCCTTCCCCCAGTTAGCCAAGAAATGGGAAGACAGCAGCAAGGACTGGGGCAGCTCTGGGTGGTTAGAGAGGAGGAAAAAAACCAATTTCATATTATCCATAACCAGCCATGAGCCTCCACTCTGAGCTTTCCAGGAAACAGACTGGACCAGACAGCTAATGCCTTTCTTCATCACTAAGCAGCAACTTGTCCAGGAAACCTCAAAAACATCATTAAAACAAGGCCACAAATGCTGCAACAATTCTGCTTCCGAGGAATGAAGGCTCCTGCCCCAGCCCTGGGAGGGTTTGGGAGCTGCCCGAGCTCCGTGTGTGCTGTGATCACCCAACACTCACTGCAAACACCTCCACAGGTACGTTTGCAATCAGTAGGTTGGATGCTCGAAGGCTGGGTCTCTCCAAATGCCTGCAGCACTGACAGCTCAGCCGAAATACAGGTCAGACAGAAACTCTGGATGTGAGGTAATCCCCGCTCTGAACAGGGAAATTCAGACTGGGGAAAGAAATCATAATCAAAGCCTGGAAGAGTTGACTGAAACCACTAAGAGCAAAATTTGTAGCTGACAGAACTGTTAATTTAAATGTTGCTGAGTCTTTCCTGCTGAGCCTGGCAGCAGAGTTCCGTGCTACATTTTGGGGGGAGCCTTTTCAAAATCAGATTGCTATGGCATTGAGGATGAAGCTCAAGGCCAAGGCACTGAGCTCTGCTTGTGGCACATCCACACCAACCAAGGAGCAGAAATTGCAGGCCCTGCTTTCTGAGGCAGCTGGTCCTGTATCAGTTCAGTTTGGCAGATCATTTCCAGTATTTCCATCCCCAGAGTGAGCCAAAGCCCTGCCTCTCCAGGCTGCCTCCACTCCAACCCTCTCTTTGCACTGGAGCATCTCTGCACCCTCAAATATTTAGGTCATTTTTGGCTCTCCATTCACCCATCATATCCAGGTCCCTCCCAGTCCTTTCTTCAGCCTTTCCCACCTCATAGTGCTGTCTCCTGTTGTTAAAAATTCCCTTTCCAACTGCAGCTGCCCCCCACAGCCTCAACTGCTCCAGGAGTTGTCTTCCCTAGGAAACATCCACCTCATTTACAAGGTCACAGTTATTTTTGCCTGAATCCAGTTATGCAAGAAACCATCCCCTCTCCAGTGCCAAATCCCCAAAGAATGGTGACAAGTGATTATCTTGTGTGGGGCTTCAGTCCTTTAAAGACAACAATTAATAATTAACACAATTAAGAATGTCTCTAATGCCACTTTCAACAACCATAGGCAGGTATTGCACTGTTAGGAAGTGGTGACCCACATTTGCCCACAGAATATCTGGCAGCAAGGATTTCTGGAGTTTATTTAAGCTTTAAAGCCTATGGAAGGAGCTGTGCATAATATCCTGTTTGAAGGCATTTCTAATTTAAATTAATGACCTGAAGGCTATCTCGAGGCAATAATGATCTTATTGTACCAAATCCCACCATAGCTGAGGTGAATTATAAATTCCTCAGGCTGATTCTGTGGTTCACATTCCAAATCCCAGCTATCCACCATGGTGGTAGCAGTTCCAGGAGCAGATTAGATGAAACCACACAGGCTGTCTTCATCCTCCCTGCCTGGCTTGGAACAGGAAGGGAAAAAATGTTCTCCTCAATCAGTGTCAAGCAGAGAAGCCCTGGGGGTGATGAGTTTGGAGTTCTCATTTTCTCCAGGTATTTTATTCCTAAAATTTTTGCTTGGAAGAGATGCCAGACCATCCAGGTACCAGGTAGGAAGGTAAACTCACCACCAAGGTGAGAGCTGCTTCCCCCAAAGACACCTCGGGTGTTGGCACTGACTTTATAAAAGTCACTGGGTGAAATGAGCAAAATACCCATTTTCCTCAGAACACACCTTCCACACAGCACTGCTAATGGGCAGGGTCACTCTGGCCCTGGTGATGAGTTGCACATTTGTAAATACATCTGTCACCTGTAAACAAAACCCAGGAAAAATCAGGTTGTGGATGAAATTTCCCTTTGAAAAGGCAGGGAACCAAATTTCTCCCTAAAAAGAAGTTTTCAGCAGCTGAGGAAAGCAGGCTGTAATTTCACTCATGGACCCAAGTGCACGTGAAGCCACAGGGCAGGATTTGTATTTCAGACACAGATCTTCTCCATTGAACGATCCAAGGGATTTCTGCACAGAAATTTTATCCATCATCTGCATTTTCTCAGATTTTTGCCATTTTTTAGTTCATCCAGGATGCCATAAGCAAAGCATTCAGTCCAAACAGCCCAATTTTAAGCTCTAAATATAGGTTTTGTGCTCTGCTGTGATGTTAAGTGACGTGGCAAGCTGTAAAATAGGACGCAGTAAAAGTATTAGCAAATCCACAATCCATTTCCAAGTGAAATCTCCTCAGGTTTATTGTTGGGATACCTGAGTGGGAGGAAGTCAATGTTTCCTTTTGGTTTGTTTGAACCCCTGATTCAAATCACAGCTTGAACTTTTTCAGTCCATGTGGCAAAAAAACCCAAAAAAACCAAAACAAACAGAACCAAAACCCCAAAGAAACAAACAAAACACACAAAATACAAACAAGACCAAAAAATTCCCAAAACCCCAAACACACAACAAAAACTCAACCCACTGATGCACGTGTAAGTAAATCACCAGATATTGATTATTAATTATTAAGAAGGACCTTGAAGAAGAGGAGTGGCTGAGCTGTAGATTCTGGGTATCATCCTACAGGATATTCCAATATCAAGTAGAAACCTCATACCCAATACTCTCCAACATGGAATAAAGTCAATATTTGGGGACACTGGTCCTACTGGTATTGTCCTGCTGCTAACGGGCAATTCATTCCCCTCACCCCTCTCCTTCCCAGAGCACACTTTATTATTTTAAGTCCCTTTTCTCAGGGACAGACTTTGCCTCCCATTATTTCTAGCTTGTACATGGTGTTGAAAGCCCCCCAAAAAAATGATAAATTAAATGAGAAGGAAATGTTTAAGGGTTCCTATTCATAACAAAAATACTTAAATGCAGCTCGAGCCATGAATCTTCCCCCAGCAAGTTGAGAGCATAAAGGCCTTGATTCAGAGGAGAAGCTGGTGGATGTCTGCTGCTCAGGGGATTTATGGAGTAGAAGTTGGGATGGGGGAGAGCCCAGGTGAGTAATTAGTTCCTTGCAGAGCCTGAGATAGAGCTGGCTTTTCCCAGTTGTTCAAAGGCTTTTCCCCCCAAGCCGTGGGGCAGCACGAAGCAGGGCTGCTCCACGTGGGTTGGGGGCTGCTCTCCCGTTGCCTCTGGAGTGTGAAGATTAATGAGGGACCAAGCCCCCTTTTCTGTCAGCACATACACATGCATCCAATTAAAACATCAAGAAACCTGGCACAGAAGTCCCAAGGTGTTTTCCAAAGCCACCCAAAGTTTTTTTGCTGGCTTTAATTTCCCAGCTCTGCTCAGTTAATAGGGATTAACATGCAAAACTCATTTGCCTTTTTCTGTGTGTGTCAGCTCTGGAGTGAATGTGGTGGGGAAAGCACTGGGTCCATAAATCCTGAGGATTTGAATCCTGTGTTTACCCAGGGAACAGGAATAGGCCTGGACTGTGGCAGGGAGGTGCCCTTGTCATCGTGTCTCAGTGACACACAGGGCCACTGTGAAATCCCCGTCCTCTGCCCTTCCAGCTCCGGGAATTTTCAGTAAATATCAATTCCTGCCCACAAACCGAGGTTCTGGGGCTCTTTTAGCCATGAACTGAACCAGGATCACCCATTTTTTGCAATAACAAACAAAACCAAACAGAAATTCCTTAAGAGCTGGTGGGATGTGGGCAGAAATGCCTAAACTTGGTTTTACAGGCTGGTGATGACTCAGCAGTTTCTTTCCGCAGGTGCATCTCCATAGATCAGAAAGGCTTTGCTGCCAGCCCTTCCCAAAAGAGGGAAGCTCCCTTCCCTCAGCAGAATTCCTTCCATGACAATGGAATAACATTTTCATGGATTGTTTATCCTGAACTGCAGCAAAATTAAGCCTGAGAAGCCAAACTGCAGCTCAAGAGAGCAGAGCTGTGGGTGACAGCCTGGGAGTGCTGGAAATGAAATAAGCACAAGTTAATCAGCCACGTCTGGGGAATAAAATAAATCTTCAAACCTTGCATTAAATGCTGAAATATATTCATATATTCATTCTTAATTTGAGACACCTCAACACTTGTGAGCTCCAAGACCTTCTTGTGCAGTGTCTCCCAGCATCCAAATTTGCCTGGACTTTCAATTATCCAGACAATAATGAAAACATGTTGGCCAGGCGAGTGCTCGGGTTACAATCACAAATTCTTACTTCAATAACAGCCATAAAACAGAGACCTAAAGCATGTTTTTTGCTTTTTTTCCAAACATTAGCAACTCATCTGATACTTAGGCCAAGGATCCAGTTTCCTGCAAGCTGATGACATGTGAGACCACAACCCTGAGGCTGATATTAAATTATACATATATACATATATAAATATACAGAGAGAAAACCTGTGAAATTACAGACACAGATGTGTTATTGGTGTCATAATTTTTTTCCATTAAACACCGTATTAGGTTTATCCCCTCTCTATACTTGAAAATCTTCACATATAAAAGATGAATGGCAACTTCTCCAGGGGATCCCTGTGGTTTAACCTTGTTACAGGAGGTCAGACACGACACACAAACTCTGTTGGTATGAGGATGGCTGGAAAATGGGATTATTCCTTGGCTCTCCCTTCCAATGGAGAGCAAGGCAACTCTCCCAGCCCCAAGCTACCCCTCCTCCAGCTACCCCTACCCCAAAAAGGACTTGTGGCACTCAGAGAAGCATGAGGAGCACATTTGGTAGAGGAAGAACCAACCAAAGCCTGCCTGACAGCACGGACACTACTGAAATGCTGACCCACGATGATTTGGGGGTGAATTAGCCCAGATTCTCACCTGTTTTCACTGCTGACCCCCAGTTTAAATCCCTCCCTGCTCCTCTCACCTAGCCAGACTGAGCTATTTGACTGCCGGGGGTTCCAGCCCTCCTGACAGCTCTCTGCTCTTCTGGGTGGAAAAAGGTAAGTCCTTTATGTCTGAAAAGAAATAAATAAATCACCATAATAAAGGTACTCAGGAAGGGTGTTAGAAAAATAACTCTCTGCCCTTCTTGGCTGCTCTGACAGCTGTTTTGTCCCCAAAAAAAAGCCCAAAATGGAGAATCTCTCTTTTCACCCACCTCATTTTCTAAAACTCCTGCTCTGAGCCTGTGTTCCAGCTCTTACATCTCTACCATGACCCCATGAATTCACAAAAAGGGATTTGATGAACACAACAAAATAATTCTAACATCATCTGGGGTGCTTTTTTGGACCCAAACCCTTGTGGGAATACACATCCCTTTGACAGGAGGGTTTAGCTGCTGCCTGCTCCTGGATAGGAGCCCCAGAAGTGTCCAATTTCCAGTAGAATTCTTTCATATTCAGAGTTTCTTCTTGCAGGAGCTGGGTCAGAGGCTTGGGAAGAACACCTAAAATGTTCCCTTTCACTTTTCCACCTTCTCAAATCTCCCTGTGCACAGGGCTCAGGCAGCAAAAACCACAATTCCCAGCCCAAGCAGCTCCAGAAAAGGAAAACTCTCCACAGGAACCACTGGACACAGAGCAAACCCCCCAAAACATCTCTCCTTAGAGGGGCAGCAGTTAAGGGAGCCAAGGGAGCTCTTCAAATCACAGAGGAAAGGCCTGGATACACCAGGAAGGAAGAAACCAGCAAGATCCCAGCAGTGAGGAGTAATTTGGCACAATCTGAATTTACAAATTTATTTCTCATTTATGTTTAAACAACACTGATAGTTCTCTGTTATGGTATGTGGGATTTTATATAAGCAGAGGAAAGCACTACTGTGGAATTTGGGATATTATTGATGCTCTAAAACATCTTATCCCAGGAGTTCAGGGTGAACCTGAACTCCAGGTTTTGAGCAGGTTTTCCCAGGGGTTTTTGTGTCTGCTGGCAGATGTTGCAAACCAGGATCAAACCCTTTATCAAGGAGGTCTCACCAGCAGCCAGGCACAGGAGGCAAATCCCACCACTGTAATCAACACCCCCAGATATGAAAGATAAAGGGAAATATCAAGTCCTTTTTTCTCACAGAGCCCTTGGTGCTGGATCCACTGGGATTCCACAAGGAAAAGCCTCCTTCTTCCCCAGCTGCTCGGCAGGCAGAACATCTGCAGCCCTCATGAATCCCACACAAAGCATCCCAACTTCCAAAGGAAGACACCACCACCAACAGCAGCAGCAGCACAATAAAGATCTTCATTATTTCTCCCTGATGTTTTCATGACAGAATTCATGTAGAACATAAAGAAAGCACAAGGCATGTTTACTGGAGGTTTTGTAGTTCCATAAAACATAAATAAACAGCTTTTTAGATCAAAGCTGCAGGAATAAGGAAGCACTGTGGCTTCTGAGGCCTGACCAATTATCACATCATCTGAAGCTGAAAGGAGCACTCCTGGCACTCCTGTTTTCCTCTGGAGCAATCCCACCTTAAAGGCACAGGGCCCAACACACAAGGACAGCTGAGGTGCTTTGGCTTCCAGAGCAGCCCACCTGTCTGGTGGAGCCTTTTGGGATGAGATTTTTGAGGTTCTATAAATAAACTCATGAAAAAGGAGCAAACAGGAGCACTTCCAGGCAGGCTCAGGGTTGATTTTCCAGATATACAGCTCTGCAGCTCATCCCACACCATCAGGATCAATAAAAAAATTCCAGCTTTCCTTGAAGGTGCTGGAAATCGTTGGTATCCATCAGCTCTGGATCCGGTCCTGGCATTCCTGAGCAGTATGAGTCCCTCCAAACCCCACATGAAATGAGAAGAAATGAGAATTCTCCCTAAACTTTCACCCTCCTCATGGATCCACACCTTCCTTCCCAGCCTTTTCTCCCTGCTGGGTGCAAACCTGAACCTGCAGACAGGGAAATGCCTGGATTCCCAGGGGGATCTCCCTGGTTTTATTCATTCTGCTCATCACACTCTGAGGATGTGTTGGATTGTGATTCCATGTGATGCCATCAACCCAAGGAAATATTTAGGGACCAAAATCCAGCTCAGTCATCTCCAAACCTAAAGCCTGAGGTAGTTTGGTCACTATCCTAAAAAACCTTTTCCCATGCCAGTTCAAGCAAACAGTACATGATTCCAGACATGTGGAATTCTGCAAACTCAGTGTTTACCTGCACATATTCCAGGACCTTCCATGGTTTGCTTTTCCATTCCTGCCAGAAAATGTATGGAAATGAAAATTACTTTTGAGCATTCTGGATGCTCCTGCCTGGCTCTGCTTCCTGCTTTGCAGTTTCCAGTGGGTTATTTGCAGGGCTATGGGCAGTTGCAGTTATTTTGGAACTGCATCTCCTAATATGGGGGGTGGGAACCAAAAATCTCACATGCAACAGTCCAGCTCGGGATGTATTTATTAGTGTGATGCCAGGCCACTCCTAAAAATACTCATGTGCCCATCAAAGCACCCCTTAAAGAGAAGAAAACCAAAGAAAAATCTCCACCTTCAACCTGCTGAGCCCAGGACCTGTTCCAGCGTCAAAGATTCCCAGGTCACGCCGGCTCCCAGGGACCAATGGAAAGAGCACTTTCCTTCCCCTGTGCTGACTGTGCCCAGCACCTGAAGGCCAGGCTGGGCTTTTTCTGCCTCACACATCATCACCCCGGGCCTGAATGAACTGGCAAGGCTGGTGATGATGCGTGAGGCCAAACAGAATCCAGCCTGAGCTGCCAAGGATGCCTTGGCTGCAGGTGCTGACAGGACTGGATAAAAACTGCAGGCCAGGCTGGGAAAGCTGGATCCTGAATCCCTGCAGCGAGTCTGAGCTGCAGGAGCAGATCCAGGGTAGGACTAGACCTGGGGCAGGACTAGAGATGGAGCAGGACCAGAGATGGAGCAGGACCAGAGATGGAGCAGGACCAGAGATGGAGCAGGACCAGAGATGGAGCAGGACCAGCGCTGCACAGGAGGTGCTGGGAGCACAGGGGATGCACCAGCCGTGTCCTGGCAGTGTCAGTCATTGGTGGGGCTTTTCCTGCAGCTTTCCTTGGTGTGAGGGGACAGGCAAGTCCCTCACCTGCCTGGACACCCCTTTCTCAGCCCCTTTTCCTGCTGTGGTTGTGTCAGGGTGTGTTTGTGCTTAGTCCTGCCCATTTTGCCAAGGCCAACTCTGCTCTGCTCAGTGCTGGGATGAGCAGAGGTTCTCCCCTGAGCCTGCCTGTGGGAATGCACACTGACACAGAGGAGACAATGCCTGACATAATGCAGGAGCAGGAGAAGGCTTCCACCCTTTCCTCAGTGCTGGAGCAGCATCCATGCAAGGAGGGGCGTTCCCCTGCCATCCCCAGTGCCACAGACACACCAGGTTGTCCCTGAGCACTCCATAGTGGGTAATTTTATCCCAAATGTGCCTGTCTAAAAATATCTCACTTCTGTGTTTTTTGACCATATGCCCAGGACCATGAAATTTTTTCCGTAGGAAAAAAAGCTGAAAAAAACCCTTAAACCCATAACATCTTGGAATGATTTGACCACTTTCTTCTCAGG
Organism: Parus major; assembly: GCF_001522545.3. Classification (NCBI taxonomy): domain Eukaryota; kingdom Metazoa; phylum Chordata; class Aves; order Passeriformes; family Paridae; genus Parus; species Parus major. The sequence goes on from NC_031789.1 coordinate 4,653,128, forward strand.
ACATTCTCTCCTTTTTTATGCCATGATGGGGTTTGTCCTGAATTTAAAACATTAATTTGGCCTAACATGAGGAGAGTGTTCATTCTTCCAAACCATAAAGATCAGAGCCTATAAACTGTTGTTCCTTAAATGTTTCATGGCAAAAGGCATTCAAAGCGTAACATTAACACAAAGTTTTCCTGTAAAACAATCTGGGAAGTTTAATCTCTGTAAGAGGTTTTTTATGCACCATGGCTAATTGTTCCTGACAGTATGATTTTACATCAGGCATTTTTTGTAAATTCAACACCATTCAAACTTTATGGCAGGTAATATTCCTTACAACTCCTCAAATCCTGCCCATGTCTAAATTATTGTTGCAGAGTGATGTTTGGGGGCTTTTTCTTTTTTTTTTTTTTTTTTAAGCTGCTAAATATTGGGAGCAAATTCTCTCTTGTCTCACAGTTGTGGCACCGGGAACAACTTTATGGAATTCTTCCACTCTTCTCTGTGGAGTCAGAAGGTGTTTTCACACCTTTAGCACACATCAAAGTGCACCGTGGTGGGCGAAGGGTTTCTGCCTGGAGGTAGAGCAGGCTTATGGATTGAGGAGGATGAAGATGTTCCCAGCCTGGGAAGCTGAACCTGTGACTCCTTAAAATTCAGATTCTAAAGCTGTTTGAAATGCCAGGGTTTTACAGAGCCTGGCTCAAGGTTACCTCACCTGGTATTGACCTGAGGCTGTCAGCGGGACTAGGTGCTGGCATTCCATAGAACCATGGAATCTTTTGGGTCACAAAGGACCTTAGAGACCAACTCAATCCAGCCCCTGCTGTGGGCAGGAACAACTTCCACTAGCCCAGGTTGCTCCAAGTCCTGCCCAGAGTGGTTTTGCACACTCCTGGTGCCTCTCTAAGCAATGCTGTGCCATTCTCAAGAGTTCTTCCTCTCACCCACACCTTTGGATGAGATTTCCACATCCACTGGACCTGTGGTCCAGCTGACTTTGCCAGGCTGATTGACCTGTGCATGAGTCTGATTCATGTGCACACACACATGAAAAAACTCTTTTTGACCAGCTCATTCTACCTTATAAAATATGGGTTATAAAAAGTTTATGGAGCCTGTTCCTACAAGGGGCTCATTCCAAAGCGCACTACGCAAAACCCAGCTCTTTAATGGCATGGCAGAAAAGGGGGTCAGTCTGTGCCCTCACAGGATTCACAGATGGGATTGGCCTTCCAAATGGACCACACAGCCTTGCCCAAGTTGCTCTGAGGGCAGAAAATGAATTTTTGCCTGGGTTTCACTGACAAGTGAGGAAACACTGCTTCTTTCTGCTGGAAATTCCCCCTCACCTCCCCCATGAGGAGCTCCACAGGAAAAGGAGGTGATGGAATAGAGTGTGGGCCTTCAGCAGGCACCACAGAGGCACAGAAATCCCAGAAAAGCCAAGCTGGAGCTGCTTTTGCCAGGGACAAAGGTCCTTCCTGAGGTGTCTTCACCCGGCTCAGATCACTCAAAGGAGGGAGAAAACTCCAGAGGATTGTTAGGAGCACATGGACTGATTTCCTCCTAAAAATGGGAATTTGACTCCTGGCAGTTCCTGTACCCAAGCACAGTGAAGGCAAGGATAAATGCCCAGAGCATGACATTTATGAAAATTGGAGAGTAAATCAGGGGTCAATGCTGTGAACATATAAAACACTTTATGTGGAGGCTCAGACCAAATTAAAATAGTTTTCAGTCCACCCATCCCCTAAACACTTTAACTAGGGTTCCATCTCCTGCCCTACTCTTTGTTCTCCATGAAACTCCCCCACCTAGTGCCCTTTGATCCTGTCTGAGGATGACCCTGACCTGCTGGAGAGACCTTCTGCCCTCCCTGCTTTCAAGTTTTTGCCTCAGCCATTGAACTCCACTCCTGGTTAGAAGATCTAACAAGGAGCTGATTCTGCAGGTGCAGCTGCTTCCAAAATGCCACTGATTGATTCTGAAATAATTTATTTAATTAGATTTTATTTCATTTGTAGTATTATCTGCACACTGTAACAGAGACTCACTACCGGCTCAACTGTCTTGGGGTTATTCTGGGATAACTGAGGCATTTCTTTCCGAGGAGAACACATTTGGGCCCTGTCCTACATCAAAGCTCTCCTGGCAAAGGATTTAATTTCTCCACTTTTCATGGGGCTGCAGTTCACACCTGGCTTTGAGAAAGGCTGCAGCAGCCACTGGGGGACAAATTTCTGTCTCTGAACTGTGACAGAAATAAAAGAACACCAGTCTCTTCTCCAGGGCCACCTGACTGTGCTCTCTCCAAAGATTAAATAATCTTATTGAAAATTCTTTAGACTAATATGGACACAGAGTTCCAAAAGCTGCTGAATTCTGGGGCTGTTCTGGTGATTTTCACTAGCTGTTTATTTTTTTAACTGGACGTTGATGTGAACCTGCTGTAGGACCCTCCCTGTCTGACCATGTCCCATCACCTCAGAGCTGCCAGCCCATGAGTGATGCTTCCTCCTGGCCCATCTCCTGAGTAAACAGACTGGAAATGTTAAAAACTTTCCTCTGGTGGGTTCCCAAAGGACTCACAATTAGCAGCATCCTCGGGATCCTGTGATCGGGATCCATGATCCTAAATAACATTAGTGATAACAAAGAATATCACTCACAACAATATTAGAGAGACCCTCATGATTTACTCTCATCATTCCTGCTCCAAACTCTTAATTTAGGTGATCTGGACCAGTTCACCCCCAGATTTATTCCACGTGTTCAGCAAATCAGTTTCCTTGGTGCAGGGCTGAATTATTCATTATATTTTTTTCTTCCTAGGAGGCAAAAGTTACTAAAAGGTTCCTTTCTTGTATAAAGCATTTTCATGTTTGAGTATTAATTTTTAAAATCTTCTTCAAGCCCACAGTACCTTGCAGTTATTTGCTTTAGCCCTTTCCAAATTTGTCATTAAGGCCAGTGAGTGTGCACGCACAGGCACACGCAGATAAACTTATACAAGCAGATGGTCATGAATTTAATGATGTTTTTTTCTTCCTCTGGTTCCCTTGCAACCTGAGTTTGGGTCTGTCCTTGTTGAGAAACGCAAAGCCTGCTGAGCTGAAGGTGGACAAGAGCTGTAATTTAAGTGCTGGACAAATGCTCAATGGAGGACAAAGTCCTTGACAAGCCCCAAGGTCCATCCCTCACCATCAGACGAGCATATCCATCCAGGACAGCACCCCTGGCAGCTCCTTTCTGAAGGAGGTAACCCTGTTTTCAGTGATGAAACAAAACCCATCAAATATTGTGTGCAGTGTGAAGCCCATCCTGATTTTGTGGTCAGTCCTCCTGCTTCTACTTGCTCCTTCTGCTTTGTGTGCCCACTTCTGCTGGGAAGTGGAGTATTTTAAAAGCTTCAGCAGCTCCATGAGGTCACTGCAGCTACAGAAAGCTATAAAAACTGCCTGGTTTGATGGCTGAAGCAGCCACAGGTCTTTTTCATTACAGAACAGATATAAGTCTATGAAATTATTATAATAATAACATCATTTATTTCAACAGGACTGAAGCAAAAAAGCTTTATGATGGTGTTTTATATGCAACATGTGCACCATAAATATTTCCATAAAAACATGCATTAAAATATAAAGTTGGCAGAAAGAAATCAAAAGTCAGGAGGAAAAAAAAAAAATGCATTAAACCATAAGCCAGTGAGCAGGGAGCCCCTGCCAGTCAGAGCAACAGGCTGCTTCTTCTCTGGTTTCAGCTACTTCCCAGCACAAAGGAAAGAGCCAAGTGGCCCTGGAGAAGGTCCCTGATAAACCCACACTCACTTCCCCAACCTGTCACTCCTCCCTCCCTCCTGGGAAGGTCAGCACAGGCATCCCAGAATCCCAGAATGGTTTGGCTTGGAAGGAGCCTTAAAGATCATCCAGTGCCACCCCCTGCCATGGGCAGGGACACCTCCCACTGTCCCAGGCTGCTCCAAGCCCCGGTCAGCCTGGTCTGGGACACTGCCAGGGACAGGGACTCTCAGGCAGGGGCAGGAGGCTGAAGTTGTACCCAGAGCTCACAGAGCCCCAGGAGACCCTGCAGGGCTCCTTTTGCACTCCCCTGCCTCGGGACTCTGGGGCCGGGGACAGGACTCTGCTTCTCACACAGGACCTTGTGGTCATTCCTGTTATCTTGGAGGGGATACTCTGATTTTTTGGCCCTGAGCAGGCAGAGAGCCTGGCACTGCACCAGGGCTCTCACCAGTTCTCCCAGCCTCTCTTCAAACACCAGTTTAAGGGGTCACAGTTACCAGCTTCAAATTTAGAATCACAGAATGTCCTGAGCTGGAGAGGACCCTCAGGGTCATTGATCCAGCTCCTGGCCCTGCACAGACCCCAAAATCCCACCCTGGGCATCCCTGACAGCTCCTAGAGCTCTTGGGGCTGTGCCCATTCCCTGGGGAGCCTGGGCAGTGCCAGGGGAAAGAACCTTTCCCAAAATCCAACCTAAATCTGCCCTGGCACAGCTCCAGCTGTTCCCAGGGTCCTGTCCCAGAGCAGAGATCAGAGCTGTCCCTCAGGAGGAGCTGCAGACCCTGAGGTCCCCCTCAGTCTCCTCCTGGATCACCAAACTCCTAAACATGAGTAACACAGATAAATCCAGCAAAGGGATGAAAAGCAGCCATGGATCCTCTGAGCAAACCCAGGAGCTCTCAGGTACCACCCCAGCCCCAACTCCCAGCCCTGCTGCCAGCCCCAGGCACTGTTTACACCACGAGCACCCACACAACAAAATTCTGCTTCCCAGGCCAATTCTGCTGTAATCCATCATCCCCCAGCAGACTTGTCAGATTAGTTTGTCTACAAATATGTTCACACTTGGAAATATCTCCCTTCTGTGAGCAGCAAGCCATTAAACATGCATTTCTCTGGTTTTCCCATCTTGCTCTCTGTACATAAAATCAGTTCTCTGCTTTTGTCCCCAGTAAATGCCTATTCCACATTTTGCATGTTTTAAATATTCACGCATATGAAAGAAACTGTAAAAACATTGCATGGCTTATTTATTATTTAGTGCACACACTTTTTGCTGCAGAATACCAAAATAAAAAGACATTCTACTCTTTTTTTTTTCTCGTTTCCTTTGCATTTCATTTCCATTACTCTGCTCGTTAAAGTTTAAAAACTACTTTGTTTCCTGACAAGTGGGGGTTTACTGAGTTGGGGAATACATTTCTACCTGCTGGCAGGGGTGGCGGGGAGAAGCTCAGGAAGCTTTTGGTTTATCATCTCAGAGTCAAATAGGTATCAGGGAAGCTCCAGTCATGACTGCTGGAAGTAGAGAATTCACCCCATACCTCAGGACACAACCCCAGTTTTAAACTATCTCCATCCTTAGGCACCTGTATTCCAGTTTTTTTTTTATTTTTGCAACTCCTTCAAACTTCACAAATGCCTCATTCACTGATTCATGAATCACTCCTACAGAAAATCCCTGTGTGGCTGGGCTTGACTCTGGCATCAGGGAGTGGATGTAGCTTTTCCAAGTGTCTCAAACTTCTCTTTCTCTAGAAGGGGCTGGATCTTGTCGCTGGTGCCTTAAAAACTGACTCATTTTTTAGAGAATTTTAGAGATTCCTTGATGCTGGATCTGGTGCCTGTTCAGCACTGCAGTGAGACATGGAGAAAGGCAGGCAATACAGTAAGTTTTTAGCATATTTATGTGCTATTTTATAATACAGAAGTTCAGCAGAACATTGTAAAACCCCCTAAAAATGCTACAGAAACACTACATTATTACGTATGGTGGGATATAATCTTGTATTGCAAGGGAGCTGTACTGGTGTCCTGGGGTGACATAAAATACACTTTATGTTGTTTTCTTCTGGGTTTTTTGACCATTTCTTCCAAAGATTTTGAATATCCTTTTTATTTCTGGCTTTAAGGTGGACACGTATCCCTCTGGAACTGTAAATATTCAGTCCCCTTGTCCCCTCTCCCAGAAAGAAGCAAATTAATTTTCCTCACCTTCCTGCTACAAGGAAACAGCATCATGTCAGGCAATTCAGATGGACTGATAGGAGAGAACTCACTGCAGCTGCCCAGGCTGGAAAGGGACATAAACAACTCCACTGATTCCAAGGAATGCCATTATGAAACCCAGGGAGCTGAGCCTGGAACAAGGGAGAGTTTTCCCTCTGGCCACATCCCCTGTTCAGAGAACAACAGGCATTTTCTGGGGGATATCCCTCACTTCTTTGGAATTTCCTGGAGAGTTCAGGAGTCCTCACAGTGTTGTTCCCTAACTGTGGGGACAGAATCCTGCACAGCTCTAATTGTTGATGGTAATCACATCACTCATTACCCAGGGACGGTGTAATTGCATATTAATTAATGTTCTGGGGTGTTTAGAAAGTGGGATGTCAGGGATTCCAGGCCCTCTTGCTGCCAGATACCCCCCAGGCTCCTCCAGATCTCACCCATGGAAAGAGACTCTTCTTTCAACACCCTTGTAACTCAGGGGTTACACTGAGGCTACTACAGATCAAAGCAGAAGTAAGTGACTGTCCCTGAGCCTGGCAGCTCCCTTCAGCCCTTGTTTATCAGGTCAGAAGCACACACAGACCTTGCTGCCCACTCTGGGATGCAGAATTTAGGGATTTGTGGCGGAACTTGTTCCTAATTATGGGTTTGTGCTGGTCGAGGCAGTGCAAAAACCATTTAAAAGAAAAAAAAAAAAAGCAGCTAAAATATTGTATAATATTGTGTGTGAGTGTGCTTGGAGCCCTAAAGGATCAGGTAATCCTGGAAGACAGAAAGAATAGAACAACACACCAGGATTCTGGAACATTTCAGTGTCCTGTTGACTCACAAGATTGGAGCAGACAGGTACAGCCCAAAGACAGCATGATCTAAATGTGGGCCGAGCTCTAACACACAGCAGGAATGTCTAATTTTAGTCTGTCCAGTTTTGGCAATGTCACCTTTAATTGCATGGCTCATTTGAATTGTAAAACACCTTTAAAAGCTAACTAGTAAAAGGAAATAGGCCATATTTTCTAGACTAACAGTCATATTCAATTTTAACTGCAACGAAATTGGCTTTAAACAGTTAATGCACGTTAGGACTTGAATTACCAGAGGAAAACCATGGCCTGCAAACACACAGGCAAAAGTTTCAGGAGTCTGACTGGGGCTGCAACTTTGCTCTGCAAACTCTTTGTGAGACACACAATTCCCTGGGATGGATTTTTTGTGGCTAAAAAGTTGCAGATTTCCACACTGTGTGATGGAGTGAACTACATTTCAGCTTTTCTCACACAGGTCTAAAATCATCCTCAGATGCTGAGGAGCAGGAGAGCCAGGCCAGTTCCACCTATTCCCCAGGTACAGGATGTATGGAATGGCCACACAGCAGTGAGCAGTGTCCTGCATGAGCCTAATATTCAATAAATTATTTTTAATAATGCACAAGGTTTCAACAGGCATGCAAATACATTAAAAAGCTGGATATTGATTAAAGTCTATTTACTAACTAAGTTGTTGTGACAGTTTAAAGATAACACAATCAAAAATGTTGCAGAAGAGATTTCCTGCAAGCTTCGGCTCAAGATCATCAGCTCCAGCGAGGCTGGATTTTATCTCACATTGAACACAGGTGGCAACTCCCAAAATTTATGATTCTGTGGGTGAAGCCCAAGAAAGCACCTGACAGAATCACTGAGTCCATGTGGGAAGACACTCCCAGCCAACTGCTCCTGGTCAGCAGAGGAAGGAGAAATATCGAGGAGAGCATTTCAATAATCCTCACACGTGTGATATAATTATGCCCCATCCTGGGATCCCAGATGTGAGCACTGGCACCACTTTGTTATGACTTTCAGTCCTGATTAGCCCAAAATTCAGCACCAGCTTCCCAAAGCACCCCCTGGTTCTGCCCTCCAAGGGCTGCAATTGGGGAGCTGCAATCGCAGGGAAAGTGCTGGGCTGCAAAATCATGCTGAGCCAGTGATGGACGTGAATATTTAAGGACTTTGCCACTGGCATAACCTGTGCTGCCACCTAAAACACACTTGACAAAGAGCTTTTTCCTTTTCGTTGCTGCTGATTGTGCTGCTCACACAATCCAGGAATGATTCCTAGAGCAGCGGCGCTCTACCTCCCTCTAGAGCGGCTGCGATGGTACTCACAATGTAAACTCCTTTTTCTGCCTCTGTAGCAGTGGGATTTTACTCACTCTTTAGGGTTTCCTGAAAATCTTTAAGCAGTACAGGGCTGGTAGTGCAGCAGCTGAGCTCTGCCAGCACATGTGGGGACATGTCCTGAGCATGACAAACTTGGTGTCTTCATAGAAGGCCCAGCGCAGCCATACCCCTGTCCCCAAACAAATAATGTCTATAAATATTAAGGTTTAATTGCACATCACCAGCAGATTTCCTACTTTCCTAAATATTCTGAAATTTATTCTGCACTATATTAGTGGTTTTTATCAGTTTTTGTTATCCAGTTTTATGCCTGAAATCTGCTCCTCTGGCCCTACTCACTCATGGTATCTTGGATTACCTGTCATTCCTGGGATGAGCAGCACCCTGGGATTTTCTGTCATTCCTGGGATAGCAGCACCCTGGGGATTCACTGTCACTCCCCACTTCAGTAGAAACCTGGGATCAGCTTCGAAATCTGTGTAAAATGGAAGCAGAATCTCTGATTTAGACAGCTGAATAAAGAACCCAGCTGCCTGCAAGGCCTCCTGCAGCACTGGGAAAGCTTGAACTGGGAGAGCCAAGGCAGCACTGGGAAATATGAGAGCTGGATATTCTTCCCTGGAAGCATCCAAGACAAATGGGGACAGGAGGAATTCCACAGGCTAGGCTAAGGCTGGGCAGAGCCTCGCCAGGAACAAGCTGAGCAGAATGATGAGGCAGTTGGGAAAGGGAGTCCCCAGCTTCCTAAACCCTCTCCTGGCTTCTCCAGTGCCAAATGCAGGGAAGAGAGCGCTGGAATCTGCCTGTTAACCACTGAAATGATCAGGAAAGGGGGAATCCATGACAATGAGTGACCTTAAAATGCATGACCAGTTGAAAAATTCCATCAAGGTGAAGGAAGGGAACAAGGAAGGTTCCCCAGGACAACATCCTGACCAAATTTAAGCAGGAACCTGTGGAATTATGTGGTGTATGGGGGTTTGTGCAGGAGTGTGCAGGCTGCAAGGCAGGGAGAGCACCACTCGAGACCTGATCCAAGCAGACCAGTTCTCTAGGAGCACCTAAAAAAACTGCTTTATACAGCTGGAATTATGGCTGAAATTTTACTCGGGGTTCACATCTCTCCAATACCTAAAACCAAAGCCAAAGCTCATATCCCTGTGGAAGTTTTGGGCGTTTTACATCCAGGGTTGAAAACCCATCCCTGGCACAAAAGCATTTTCACAGATGGAATTTGCTGACAGAGATCCCATGGCAGCACCCTTGGAGGCCATTTCTGGCAGTGTTGGAATAGGCAGTGGGTTCAGGAAACCCCAAATGGACAGTGGGCTCAATAAAGTTAAAATAGGTACTGGGTTCAGCAAATTTGAAATGGACAGTGGGTCCAGCAAACCCCAAAAAGACAGTGGGTTCAGGAAACCCCAAATAGGCAATGGGTTCTGGAAGCCCCAGAAAGACAGTGGGTTAGGGAAGCTGCAAATGGGCAGCATTCCCTTTTATTCCAGAGCAGAGACCAGTAGGTGCCCTCACATGCCCCCGGTCACCACCAGACAGCAAAGCACAAAGCTCACAAAAAGAATTTGTAACCCAAAGCATCACCTTTTATTCCTTCCAGTCCTGATTTCACAAGGTTTTTAAGGACACATCTAAATTTAATCTTCAGAACTCTGAAATGATCCCAGGAGGTCCATTTACACATTAAAGGTCATGCATGCATCTACATCCTACAAAAACCAGAAAGACATCTTGATGCATTTCTCATTAGAGATAATTGTTCAAATAATTAATAAACAAGACCTGGCCTGCATCTTTCTTAATTTTTTTTTGTTTTTTTGCTTTGAATATCATCAGCCTTTGAAATCTGAAGTCTTCTCCTAGATTTTGCCTCTCTTAATGTATCACTTTCCTTTGGAAGTGTCCAAAACTTGATGCAAGATCTTTCTTGGACTAAATTCTGTTCTTTCCCCTTAAGCCTAATGAGTCATTAATAAAGGCAAGTGGGAAATCACCTGGCAATTAAAAACAGAATATAAAGGGAAAAAATTAAAGTAATGCATCCTTGGACTGTAATTTGGAGAATTTATTAGTCATAAAACCTTGATGAGTTATTCTCATGGCAAAACCTGTAATAATAACAAGAAAAAAACGATAAAAATAATGAACACATTTATATGACAGAAATTGTGGCAAGTGTAGGAAATGACAGAAGCCTCTTTGGGTAGGGGTTAGCTCCATAATTGCAATCATATGGATATATCTTCGTGCCATTATTTCAGTAATATATTGTCAATTTTGTCTTGGAAACATCTTCTACTCAAAGTACTCGATTTTATCTTTCAAAAATAAACACATCTTGTCTTGAAGCAAACTTCTGGGAGCTGTGCAAGAACATTCCTTGAGAAAACTGGAGAGTGGTGATATTTGCTGAGAGATTTGGGGAGACCCTGCCTGTGGATGGGTCTGGCAGACACCTGCAAATGTGGTTTATAAACTTGGGTGCAAAATCAGGGTGGGGAGAGCATTGTGAGGGTGTCTCAAGAAAAGCAGGAGATGGAAGTCACAGTGAAATAGAACACCTGGGGTTCAGCCACCAAATGCCACCTGTGCTGTCCTTTCACAGCCCCACAGGAGCACCAGGGTGTGGTGCTTGCCGTGCCCAGGACACATTTGCACACCAGCAATGTCACAGCCCAGGCACTGTCCCAGTCCCCAGCACAGGGGTGAGAGGTGCAAACCCCTAGACTGGGCTCACCAAGCACATCCTGAGCCTGATTTCCATGTCCTGGTGCCAGTCCCGCCCTGGGCTCAGGGGTTGTCCTGCACAAAGGGACCTGGCTGAGCCTGGGAACGCACCTGGGGAGAACCTGCACAGCTCTTGTGGTCCCTTCACTTCAAACACTACAAGAAGCAGGATAAGAAAGATTTGGATTAAACCCTGAGGGCTGAATTTTAGAATTAGCAACCAGATCCCCCCAAAATCCCCCCTGCAAAGCAACCCTGAGCTGTGAGGCTCAGATATATGTGGCTTTCCCCCAGACTCCTTCCTCCCCATGACATCTCTTTCTGCATCTCCTCAGGAATCAGGCTCAGAGTCTGAACTTCTCCAACAAGGAAAAAAGCCCATGAGCAAAGAAAAAATAGCTGGCAATAAAGAGAGGGAGCCAACAACAGGGCCAGTGTCTGTGTCAAGGCTCATTTCATTCCCCACACAGGCAGTGTCCTGACAGGAGGCTGAGTAACACCTATGAGGTTCTTGATGTATTTAATGGGAGCCTCTGAGCTGTGAGGTCCTCCCCTCACCATGTGATCTCTTCCAGAAATAACCATCACTTGGAATGGAAGGGCTGTGATAGGCACAATCTGTTAGCAGCAAATTGAGCTGTCACCCTTGTATGTCATGTTCATTTGGCTGATTAAGGAGATATTAATCTACTGCCATTGTTACAGTATCTGTCATCTCAGGGAGGAAAAAAACCAACAAGGATATGCAGGCAGCTTTTCTGGAGGTATATTTATACACCCAGGGAGAGAGGAGAAAGCAGAGGTGTGCAGAATACAAATGAAACACTAATCTGCTACAAATATTGAACCAACTGCAATTGATTACAGATGCACAGGCAGAAGGAACAGCTGATCCTGCTACAGGTGATGCTCAGCCTGGGTTTGGGCTGGTTCTGACAGCCCTGAAGGGCAGTGAGACCATCCTGAGCAGTCAGGCTATGGCTCCTTGGGACACAAACCACTTTATAATGGTTGCAGGGTATAGTAATGAGGAGTTTCTGATACCACATTTCATTGTTTCTTTATTTCAGGAGGCAAAATCAAGTGCATTCATTGCTGGTTTTGGAACAGGAGTGGAGACTCCCCTGTTATTATTGCTGAGTGGTTTCAAGGCAGGAAGTTCCTTAAATACTGAATAAGCCTTGGGTTAAGGTCCAAACTTGATGATTGGACTTGATGATCTTAGAGGTCTTTCCCAATCTTAGTAATTCCATGATTCTATGACCAAAGCCATTTTTGTTCCTGAAACATCAGGACCTGTTTCTAGAATCTGCAGCACTGAATGCCCATTGAACACCTCCAGAATTTACCTGGGATTC
>NC_031789.1:4666027-4718634 GCF_001522545.3 Parus major
CCTTCTTCCTGCCTTCCTTCCTGCCTTCCTGCCTTCCTTCCTTCCTTCCTTCCTTCCTTCCTTTCTTCCTGCCTGCCTTCCTGCCTTCCTGCCTCCCTCCATCCATCCCTCCATCCATCCCTTCCTTTCCCCACTGGAGCAGCTCCTTCACGCTGTTCTCAGCACCATCCTCTCCCCATTTGGCCTGGAAGGAGATGAGCACTGAGCTTGTTTGTTATTTGGGAAGCCAAGGTGGGGCTGTAGCAGATGTGAAGATGCCACCTCTGCTGTGCAATAACAGAGTGCTGGATGTGATCTGAGAATTATGCACAAAACACCCTCAATTAAGGGTAATTAAGGGAATTAAGGGAATTAAGTTACAGCAGCACATATTTGATAACTGAACACTGACTACAGATCCTGAAGGAACAAACTCAGGTCTGGTGTCCATAGGTACAACTCCCACTATCTTTCATCTGAAAAGCCTAGTAAATAAATACAAACATTGGGCAGTTTCCAGTGGAGATGGTTCATGGTGGCCCTGTCAGTGCTGCTTACAGCACCCTTTAACCAGAGCCAGGCTGCCCCAGCCTTTATTTCAGAGCACAGCTGTCATTAAACCAGAATTTTAATGAATATACACGTGTGAAATCTTGTCTGTATAGGGTCTTTCTCATTTTTGTAGTGGGAGAATTAATACAATCTGAAAACCCCAGAATCCATCATTAAAAATAAGCTGTTGGCTTCCCATTTTCTTGGATGGGGAAATGTATTCTAAGCCCCTCCAGCCCCCCCTGACTTTTGCCAGAGTCTTCATAGTTTATCTTTGAATCAATAACTATTTTAATACAGGGAGTTTAGAAAAGTTTGATTCAAATTTCTTTGACACAGTTCCATCAACATCCAGTTATAGAGCCATTCTGCATATGACTCATTAAATATTTAAAAGATTCCTATTATTGAATTAACTATTTATTGATTTATAATTTAAAAGATTTATGCTCGGCCATTAAAAAAAATTCCAAGCTGACTTTCACTTAAAGAGATGTCAGCTGCCATTTGCTGCTGGTGAATGTCTAATGTACCCTTTTCACCCCCAGAGTGAAGAAAGGACAATTACTCAAGGACCTCTGGTTCAATATTCGGGCTGCCTGGATGCTGAGGTCGGTGGTTGCTGATTTTTCCTGCGGCATTAGGTCATGCTCAGCAGCCTCCATCCATCCCACAGAACCTCCCTGAAAATGCACAGCTTGTGGTTTCTCTCCTTCTCCCATTTATTGATTTGAATTTTGTCCTGGTTCCCATATTCCCGTGGCTTTCCCATGGCAAGGATGCTGTGGCTGAGGTCACACGTACAGAGGGATGGACACACAGACACGCACTCTTCTACCTCTGCTCTTCCAGGGCCTGGCTCAAACAGCTCCTCAGATTGGGAGCCCTCAGCTGTGGGGAAAAAATAGGCATTGCAAAATTAAAAATGGATTTCAGAGCTCTGCTGAATTTGGAGAATGGAAATTAAAATACACTATGAGGCTCACAGCAACTCCCAGATTTAAAGCAACACTTCCCACGCTGATGCTTTGCTTTATCTGGAGTAAAAAATATGGATTTAATGCCTTTATTTAGCACCTTTAATCTGAGGCTCACCAACTGCTTTAGCCCCATTAATTATTGAAACCTGGGAGAGCCCCTAGGGGCATCTATTATTATAATATTCCTTTTACAAATTACTAAGCTGATGCACAAGAAGGTTAAGTCACTCTTTGAAGGCCACACAAAGTCCAGCTACAGCCTTCCAAAGAGGAGGAAAATGTGATAGAGCAGGATAAATGCACCATCTACACCAACTGTAGAAAATTAGGGTTTTTCCAAATACAGGCAGAAATATTACTTGGATCTAAAGGAGGAGAAAAAAGAAGCACAAAACATGGGAATGGCTTTTTTTCTGTACACAGCAAGCAAGGCTCTACCTCAGATAATGATCTCTCCCTATTTATTTTACTTTTGACTTCAGGGACCTGAATTTTAGTGATTCACATTTTTCTACAACCCATTTTTGGCTCTCCATCAAACCCACACAGAGTAATTAGCACAGGTCTGTCAGACACAACTACAGCAGAGTCATGCATTATACCTGAAAATTGGTGCTCCAGCTTCTCCAATCCGTGAATTATAAGTAAAGACTTGAAAAGGCTGCTTGCTCCAAGTAGTAACTATTTCAAGCCTGCCATACAGCTCTCCCAGTGGTATTGCTGGGGGTTAGGGATTAACCCTAGAAAAATAATTTTTGGAATATCAGACAGAAAACTGTAATAAAGTGAGTTGGAATTTATATAGGAAGGGGAAAAGGGGGTATTATGGAGCCAGAGACAGGGAAGCTTCATAAGTGGGATATGGGAGAATACTTAAACAAATAGAGATACACATACATATGGATATTTTGTTTGTCTTGCCTTTATACCTCATAAATGGGCACTGGGAAGCAGCACTGGGGCTCTGGCAAAGGTACAGAAGGCCAGCTCATATTGGGAAGTGAAAAAGTGGGGGTGTGAACAGCACACACATTTATTGGCAGTGAAATCCAAATATATTATTGCTGCTGTAGTAGTTCAGATCGATGCCTTGGGATGCAAACCCACCCCAGTCCATCCCTGCTCTGCTGCAGAATCCCTGTGGCCACAGCCAGGTCACTTTGCCACCCAGATCCCCTTGGATTATCCTGGCAGGTCCCCCCTGACTGCAGACAGATCCTATGCTGAGCTCCCTTTCCCTTCTCTGCTGCAGCAGTTCCTAGCAGCAGTGCAGCCTGACTGGCTGGCTTATAAATGTGCATTTCTGCAAATGAAAGAGCTGTAAATGCCCCACATGTGGCAGCACAAAATAACTCCCCACTGACCCCAGCTGTCAGGGATTTGCTTCCATTTTTCCTTCCTGGGTGATGGATCCAGGGCAATCTTTGCCGGACTGTTGGGGATCTTTCCCCAAGCAGTAGGCAGAGCTGTTCACAACACAATTCTTTGGACCCACTCAGAAAATGATGGGCAGGGATTTCTTTGGAGCACCAAGCACTTGGGAAAAGGTTTGTCCTAGAGCAGTGCCAGGAGAGGGGGTGTGGGGTAGGGATTGGCAGGGCTGTGAAGCTGTGATCCAGCTGTGATCCAGCTGTGATCCAGCTGTGATCCAGCTCCCAGGGGAGCTCCCCGTCTCCTGGTGAACAATCTGAGAACCGTGGGCAGAGGCTGTGTGTGAGCATGGGGGGGGGGCTGTGAAGATTCTCCCTCTGGGGATGATGGTGACAGACAGGCTCCTCATCGGCTCTGTCACCTGTAATGGACTGGAAAGGGAAAAGCCCCTGAGAAGGAGCCCAAAGGAGCATCAGCCTCTCTCTCTGCAGAGCAGGAACTCCCAGGCAGGCAAAGATAACCTCCTGCCCTGCCAGCCCTCATTAGCAGCTGCATCCTCACAACTTGTTGGCCGTCCGAGGCAGGAGAATGCTCTGAGAGCAGATTCCCACTGGAATTTCCATAAAGCCTTGCCCATTCAGCCACTTCCACTGGCTGGCATGTTACCCTGTCCTACAGAGCCACAATCTGAGCAGCCTGACCAATTAATCCAACATCCAGGAGCGGCTTTAAATGTGTGTTGCACCAATTCTAGAGCCAGAGCTCCATCGGGGCTTTGGACACCCACTGAAACTTCAGAGGCTCCTCAGAACCCCTCAGACAAACCCAATCCCATCAGGCTCCTTCTCTTCAGCTGAACAAAATATTCACAGTCACAGAATGGGTCAGGGAGGAGAGGACTACACTGGGTCACCTGTTCCCACCTCTCTGCCGAAGCAGGATTGTGCCCAGAGAGTTCTGGAATATCTCTAGTGAAGGAGACTTTGCACCCTCCACGAAGCTCTCTGGAGCTGCAGGCAGGATCTCAGTGATCCCCAGGCAGTTCCAGCGCTCCCCACAGTGCTCAGGAGTGCCATCCATACAGGCAGGTCCTTCCTCCTGCTCACAAGCTTTGCTTGACCAAAAATACAGAGGGCACTGCCGAGTTGTGAGGGTGCAATCTGATTTTTGGTGATATACACAGCTGCAGAAAACTGGCACCTGAGCATGGAATAACCCCAAATAATTTTTCTTTCATTTATAGCCAGGCCAAAACATCTACCCTCATTTGCAAGTTTTTTTATATTAATCCTAGATAGCCATCACAGCCACAAATAGTGTGTCGTGTTTCACCTGAAAATCAAACCGTGGGTTTTATGGGACAGCACACAACGCTCGGCTATCCAAGTGCAATCCCCCAGAATGGTCAGGAACACATGCAGGGAGCAGCAGCTTTGATATTTAAGTACCTGCGAATTCCGACGTTGCTATGTAAATCGAGGGAGCCGGGCGGGCTGGCATGGATGCACCCATGAGTAGGTTAGTTCAAAACGAGTGCGGGCAAAATGAATTGTTCACTGGAGGGTTTTTATCTGCATTATTCACAGGATGCATTGGAACACAATTAACACTTGGGCAGTAGACCTCTGCCCAAAGTTCACTCCGCTGAAGAGACAAAAATTAAAAAAAATTTAAAAAATGAGGCTTACAAATTGAGGCTTAGGCCAGCTCTGCGTTTAGCAGGAATCACTGTGTACACCAAGATTAATAGAACATCATTCAGTGTCTGAGAAAGCGAGTTATGATGAAGAAGCTGTTGAAACAGGAAAGAGTTGATTTCCCAGGAGCCCTGTAAATCCGCCTCTGATGTTCTTTCAAATTCTCTGTTATTGCTGCAAAAATTTTAAACACCAGTAAGGGGGTGAAGCAGCTGCCACACTCATTAACTGGGAGAAGAATTGTGCTGTGGGTCTGCCTGTGCAAACTGGTTCAGCGTGCTGGGCAGATACATAAAAAACCAGTGACGTCCTCCTCCTCCTCCTCTTCCTCGCACCCAGGATTGCCACAATTCAGCATCTCCCTGCCTTTGTTTTTCCCTCCTGCTGCCTCTCAGCACCCTCTTGCTCTCCTGCAGCATTTTTTTCCCTTCAACATCTTATTTTTGGGGTCTCCAAACTCTCACAGGCCTGCAACATGGGAGAATCCTGCTCTGACTGGGCTGGACATTCCTTCTGACACCCATGCCATAAATCTTGGTAAGGCATGAGCTGATCCAGTCAAAAGGACTTTAATGCCATAGGATTTATTTTATTTTATTCTGTTTATTTTAAGTTGGCTCATTTTATTCTAAATTAGGGCTGTCCTGGGTGTTCTGCCAACTTTTAAATTGAGCCATGCAAGGAGAGAAGGGCAGGTACCATCCCACAGTGAGCTCTGAGCTGTGAGTGGATGAAGGCAGCTCCAGAAACAGGAGATAACACCAGAGTTATAATTTTTATTTCAAAATCCACCAATTTTTCCCATTTCATGATCCATAATAATGCCACTGCAGCCTCCAGCAGCACTGTAGCCCATCAAAACCCTCCAGAAAACAAGATTTTCCCACTTCAGATCCTCAGAGTGGGGGATCTGGGTTCAATTTCCAGTTCTGTTCCAGCTGTAGCTCATCTCTGAAGAAAAGTCACCCTCTCTTTGACTCTGCTAATGAGTGCACAGCTCCTTGCTGGCCACATACCCCATTTAGGCTTCAAGGTAACACCACAGGAAGGATTTTCCACCCTAAGAATCCCTTGACAGAAATGTCTCACCAGGATATTAAAAATGACAGCGTTGAGAAGCTGATAACCAGCATGTGACTCTTGAGGAGTCACAGAGCATAGTGCCCACACGTGGAATTTGTTTGCTGTTGTGCTGAGAAACCAATTTTTCAATATCAAAAAGTCCCCCTTTTCTTCATGTGCTTAAGTGCTATTAATTCTAACTGCCTTCTTTAATTCTTTTCACTAAAGATTTAAATCCACAATTGCTCAAGATTTTTTTTCTGTGTGATTTTCCCTGTTTATCACTCCTGAAAATCATTTTCTGCATAAAAAGTGCTGCTTCAGAACAGTATCAGCAAGTCTGAATAACCTCTGCTTCTCCAGTAATAAATTCCCTTTCCAAGCATCAGATTAATATTCTTCCCAACAAGATGAATTTTAGCATCTACACCACCAGCATATATAACATTTCTGTGCTTGGGACAGAGGTAATTAAAACCCAGCTTTCTCAGATTTAGGAACCCCAAGAACAACAAAAAAAATTGCTTCTTGCCCTTTCCATGTCCCTGCTGCTCCATGGTGATGCCATCCCTGCATCCAGCTGCTCCTGCCATCCTACACCCCCAGTTTAGGAACACAAACCACAATTTAACCAACAGGTCCCATTTCCCAAATCCCAGCCATGCATGACTTCTCTGTGTGAGCAGCCGAATCTTATGTTTCTTCATCAAGGAGTTTTTCTTCCTGCTTTCTCAGCTGTAGAGTGTTTCTAGATTTTTTTTTGTTTTTTTTTATTTTTTTTTTGGCTTGAGGTCTCTGCCTAATTATCTGTAACCTTCTGTTCGAAGATCGCTGTCCTGGCCTGATAAAAACCAGTAACTTTGAAAACAAACTGGGCCTTAATTTTCCTTGACAGCCCTTCTTTAAACATGTGGGCAAAGCCCTGGCTTAATTAAATGCACATTCGTATTCCAAACAAATTAAGTACAATTAAGGACTCTGAGTTATGGGTATCTATCACTCGGCGATGTTTTTGTAAAAATTACCACATTTAGATCAAACACAGAGGACCCTTTGCTTAATTGCTTCATTAGGGCCCGATGCAATAGGCTTCATAAATACAGGGTCTGATGTCTCTCTGGGAATTGCCCAAAAGACGGCTCTTAAAGTAATTGCTTCCACATTTCTGCCCGCTCAGCGTTCCTGTGCTCAGCGATGGCACCCAGGGTTCCCAGGCGTGGCAGGGACTGGGGTCCCGCCAAGTCCCCCAGCTCAGGGACTCCTGGTGGCTTTGGGGCCCTGCTGTGCCCTGTTCCCGGAGTGGTCTGGCAATTCCTGGCTGCAGCAGGCTGGGAGCACATCCCTAAGTCCCACAAATGGGATGTTTTGGGGATTCCTTTTTCCAGAAGTTGCGCTGAAACAGTAACAAACCCCCAGAAAATATCAGATAGCTCCATCCTGGGGATTTCATTAATTTTATCCTTTTAGCTTCTATAAACATAGTTGGCTTGGTCTTGCAAAGAGAGATTTGATTTACAGCGATTTCTTTAGCTGAACACACCCTCATTTCAATTAAATTAAATAAATCTTCCTTCAAATACAGCTGGAGTGAGAAATCCAGTGATGAGTGAGCCCGTAATGCCCCTCAGTGCCTGTGGATAATGTGGGTGCACAAAAGGACCAGGGCACAGGGGTTTTTCTGATGGGATGTCAAAAGAGCAGCAGCAGCAGCAATGCCATTCCCTCCCTTTTGCATTTGTTCCTGGCTTAGTGACAGGCTCAGGAGTTCTGCTTTTTTGCTGTGGAAGCCAAAACAACCGGTGTGCACCCAGAAGCAACTAAAGTGATTGCAGCAGAGCTCCGAGGGGTGGGAGCTACCGTGGCAGGGCAGTGAGAAATGGCATGTCACTTCCAAGTGAAAGGTTTGCAGCATTTCTGGATTACTGTTCAAATATTCCTGTTTCTTACCAAGGAAAAAAGTGTAACTAAAATGCTTTCAATTTATTTTTTTTTCCCCACTTCCTTTGTATCTTCTTTTTATTTTTTTTTTTCTTGCCCTTGAAAACAGACAAATGGAAAAATATAAGGAAATCCATCCATCTTCTCCAAAGAAAATGCTTCCAAGTTTGTATCTTGTGCTAAAAATACCCAGAAAGATGTTGCTTCTTTGATGAAATATTTGAGTTTCCTGAAAAATGCACTTTTTACCATGGAGATCATCACTGGTTGCAGAGAACTTTAAGCAATTTAAATCCATGCTGGTGACAACGTTTGTACAGAGGTTGAACAGTTTCATTTATGAATAATATTATTTCAACATGTAAATGTAAATTCATCCTGACATGATCAGTGTTGACAAATCTGGACACAGATTCATCAGAAAAAGTAGAAAAGAGGTGACAAAATTATTGTCACTACTGCTGTGGGGTTGGGAGATCCCCAAACTTAGCTTTCCATGCCTCAATCAGCTGATGGACTTTGAGGCTGGAATTCTCCCCCTGGAATTTGCCACCCTTCCCCTGCCTTTCCATGGAGGATCCAGGGTTCAGCTTCTGCCAGCACCAACCCAACCTCAACACGAGGCCTGACCACCAAGCCTGGGAGCCCCAGCAGCCCCTGGACCTGTAGATCTGCAGATTTATCCTGCAGATAAACAGGAGGATACAGAATTTAGCAGCCAAGGAACATGCTGAGGGAGCACAAACAGAAGCCAGCCTGATTTTCAGTGGCCAGAAAAACAGAACTGCTTATTTTCCAACTGCTTTACTCTCCAGACCAATTTTCCTCAATGCTAAAGCCAAAAAAAAAAAAAAAAAAAAAAAAAAAAAAAGGAAAGGAAAAAAAAAAAAACAACCAAAAAAAACACAGCAGATTGTCCAGTTCATGACTGGATGGCTGGCAACAGAAATCCTATTTCCAAACTGACCCCTGCTTTCCTGCATGGCATTCATTAATTCCACAAGCTCACATTTCTAGGAAGATGTCAGTCATGTCTGTGATTTTTCTATCAGCTATTAATGCCAGATCACAAGGTGAGAAAGCAGGGGTTTTAATCTCAGGACCCTCAGGAGATGGAGCTGCATACATTTGGTGTGAGCCATGTGTCTGGAAATGTCAAGGACAAATATTTTTAAAGTAAGGAGTGAGTGTTCATATCCATGTGCAATCTGAAGTCCTACACAAGAGATCCAAACCAGCCTTTTTCTCCCTCCTGAAGTCAGGAATTGAGTTCAGATGCTCTAACTGGGCACCTATGTATTTAAAAATTTGTATTTTTATACAAAGTGACATTTTCGGCCTCTCCTAAAGGCATTGCCCATGGCACTGTTCACCATTCTACTCAGACAGAACTTTCTCTGTAGGAAGAGCAAAAGTTCCCTATCTCCAGAAACTTTGTCTCTTCATTCTAAATGTGTGGTTGGTTCCTCAATTCTCATCTATTTTCTCATTACCATTAGATTATTTTTCAAAAATTTCCCCTGATTGTGCCAAATCAGGTACTGAATTTGCTACAAAATCCATGAATTTAGACCTAATGACTTATCTCACCTGAGAAATGCACAAAATCTCCTTTTCTTCCCATCCTTAGCACAATTAAATGATAACTTGGAGTCCCATCATATTCCAGGTGTCACCACATAAATCCACTACCCTGCTGGATCAGAAGTAACCACATTACTGAAATATACACAGAAACCCCATTAAAATGCCATTTAGGCACATATATTTCTAACTTCCCATACAAAGGACTAATACTGGGCTTTTCTTTTTCTCCTACAACTTCCACAATAGAAACCTAACACTGTGAAAGGCTACCTCAAAACTGTGGTCTCAGAAAAGTGGAAAAAGAGACAAAAATTCTCCTCTTTTTTTGGTAAATAATGCACTTGCTCAAGACATGCCACACTGGAGGGTGGGAACAGAACAGACACTCATCCCTAGGAGTACTCTTGGCCCTGAATTACTGGGAATTTTAGTGGGAACACGAGTGGAGTGGGAGAAACAGGAGTTACATCCAACCACTGCCTACCTAGCTGGGGAAAACCAGCATGACACTTATTTCACAGCCCACTGCCTGCTGCTGCCAACCAGGAATGTTATTTAACTCCCAAAGAGTCACAAATAGTTACTCATTTGCCCTTCACATGCTGCCACCTATTTTCTTTCCGTGGGCCCTCAAGTTCTAGCCTAAAGGGTGTAAAAAGTCTCGGCCTCGCTGGTGATGTGAACCATGAGAGGGGGAAAAAAAAGAGAAATCTCTGAAGAAACCCGGATTGTTCGCATCCTTTTGTTGAAGCATGGATCTGCCCCTCCTTTCAGCTGCTAACAGCCACCTAACATATTATCCTAACATATTATCCTAACTTATTATCCTCCTTATTGCACCCAGCTCCAAACATCTTGGATCTGCGAGCGACAAAGGAGAAGGCTCCTTTATCAAGTCAATCTCCAAGCCCCATTATGTTCCCCTATAACAGTTTCCGTAAACATTCAGCAATTTTCAGTGTCTGGGCTCTGCAGCTGAAGAGGTGCATAAACAGGCTCCACTGAAATGTGAAGATGACTGATAATGTACTAACATTGAGACCCCTTGCTGGGATTATTACCCCCTGAGTGCTCCTTACAGAATGTGCCTCTTATCTCGCAGTGACAACGCTAATAGAATATGCATAGCCCTATTAGCATACAAGATAATAGCACCCTGGAGGGGACAGAGCCATAAAACTTTAAGTAGAAATCAAAACAGAAGGAGGAAGAAAAAGGGAACATTGTCACAAGCCAAAAAGAAAGGGGAAAAAAAAAAGAAAAAAAGAAAAAAAAGAGCCCGAGGGCAAATTTTGCTGCGGAAAACACACATAGTCATAATTCTTGTGCTAGTCACCATGCAAATGGTAATAGTCTTTAGTCCCATGAATACTATCAGTGCCATGTTTGCCGTGAAACATTAATTGAGATAATGTGCCCCTTTCGGATGCAGCGGGGAGCCGTATGTCAAATTGTACCACAACAAAATTACGGCAACATCTGCAAGAAATACACAACAGCCATTGGGGTACCTCGCCTTGGATGAGTCCAACTGGGGCTTCGCCTGTGCAGATGGAGCCTGGGGAAGAGCAGGAGAGGGGAGCAGCTGTCCCCGCACGTGGGGACCTGTGGCTCAGCCCTGCCCGGGATGCAAAGCCCTGCGGTGTTATCTCCTGACCCCGCTCCAGCCGCTGCATGGAAGCTCCAGCAGCCCTCTGAGTGCCAAAGCCCCTCTTCAGTCACGTCTGGGCGCTGCATTCATGTTTGTTCCCTGTAACCCCCCATTGTCCCGGGGCTTTCAGAGCTCACCCACAGCTGGCAGCCAGCCACGCATTCATATGCTTTCCATCTTCCCGCAAGAGCCAAAGTAAATCTTTCAGTGCTTGGCACAAGAGTGTGAATTCAATAAAAAGGGCTTCAAACAAGTTTGAGATGGCTTGTCTCTAAACAAACAGGGAGCAGCGAGCCCTCTGAATGCTCATTGTGGTTCAGTTCCTGCCTGCAGCTAAATCCAGATAACCCCAAGCAGCACTGACAGCCTCGCCTGAGGAGCAGTCACCTGTCAAGCGGCTATAGAAATACCTCCAGATCCCTGCTCCGAGGGGCTGCTGCTTTTCCAAGGAGCTTCTACGGGGCACCCAAAGCTCCTTGTGGTCCTCTTTGTGGGAAACTCGGTGGTGCTCGGAGCGCCCAGGAGCGGGGAAACCGCGGCGCAGAGCCCTGGGTGCCTTTCGGGTGTCGGGAGGTAACGAGCTCGGCATCCCCGGGGAGCATTTGGAAGCATCGTGCGAAGTTTTCTGGGATTCCTCCTGGCATTCACTGGGGTTTTCTATAGAGCCGAACGCTTTGTGCCGGTGGCTTTGTGTTGCAAAATTTTCCAGCTTGTGTGAGTCTTTCTCACTTCATTTTGGCTGATGGCACTTTGTGCCGAGGGTTTCAGCAATTAGCACACAGCCGGGAAAGGCTCTGGTAAAGAAAAGTAGAGGAATCCTGGAAAGGGAAAGTAGGGGGGAATTAGAGGAATGATTCCTGAACGTACCTCCACATGTGTCTCCTGTGGGTGTTTATGCATGAATTCATCCTCCCATCAATGTCATCACAGGGAAAACAGCTCATCTCAAATTATAGGGATTTTAGAGATTGCTGAGGCATTCCATTTAATGTCCTTCTGTGGCCAGTTCAAACTCTGGAACAATTTCTCCTTTCTTCCTGTAAAGATAACAAAACCCTTGTGTGCATACCGTGGTAACTATAGTCAACTCATGTGAATCACAGCTGTACAACATCCACAGGTTACTTCCACCCGAATTTTTTACACTCTGACTCTCTGAGCAGTCTCCTTACCAGGGATTTAACAAGGAAATGCTACTTCCGCAGAAAGATGTCCCAGCATTGGCTAAAGGAATGCCTGGACACCTACACCTGAAGAAACAGGATTTTATGAACACTTTCAATGGGAACAAACAGAACATGAGGGGAGTTCTCTGCCCAGGACAGGGTTCTGCAATGAGTTGATCTTTAAGGGTCCTTCCAACCCAAAACATTCTGGGATTCTATGATTCTATGTCTCCAGGACACAGAGTGATGATTCAGCTGGAAAACCTCACTGGATGTTTGCTTGGCATGTTTGGGGGGATATATTTTGTCCATTGAATAGTAAGAAATTACCTAGGTTAAATTACTTTCTGTACACACACAAAAAAATACTAAAGCTGCTAAAATTTGGAAAAAATGTTAGAAATGTTAAACTATGAGAGCAGAGAAAGGTTTGTGCGCTTCAGGTGAAAATGAGATGCCTCCATGGCAGGAGGATTTGCCTGAACCCGGGATCTCTCCATCTATCTGTGCCTTTTTGCTCTCTCCTCTTTCATATCTCTACTTAGTGAGGCCCAACCCCTGGATTTATTTTCTCTGTGTTCACTGAATCCCCTCAGTTCAGTGGGCACCTCACACTGACTTCTCCCTAAAGTCTGGCCTAATAAAACTGGACTAAATATGGACATTTCCTGGCTGCAGCAGCAGACAACAGCAGACAAGTGAAAAAATGTTGTATTCCTCACATATTCATCCCGAGGAGTTTGGTGCTCCAACACAACCACGCTCAGGGAGAAGGAAACAGAGCAAACAGGGAGAGGCAGGATTATCAGCCATTAGTTATTGCAGGATAAATATCTGTTTTCCTTACAGGAAGGCTTAACTTTCATTTAGCAGCCATTATCTCCAAGGATCCCAAGGAGCCCAGGACACGGCAGTGCCGTGCAGGCTGGATGTTGTTATGTATTTATTAAGTTGTATCAGGGCCCATTTAGCAGCAGCTCTGCAGTTTATCACGTAAATATCGAGTGCCAAATACAAAAGAGAAGAAAATAGCAACATAAAAAATTTATCTTTGGGGGGAGGAGAGGGAGAAGGAGAGAATGGTGCTGATAATGTGATTGTGCCTTCAGCAATAGTGGCTAATATCCTTCTGCGAGGGGCACGGTGTGAAAATATTCCAGGGCTGGGGGAGGAGGAGGAGGAGAGGAGAGCTGAGCTGGTGTTTGTTTGTTTTAAAGAGTATTCTGGTTGTAGGCTAGGTCAGCGGGTGGCCAGACTGAGAAAATGAGTCCCCCGGGCTGTAATAATTGTAACTGTCAGGGAAAAAAAGTCAAGGTCTTAGATAGCAGTGGTCTGCTCTGACTTCTGACCATGGAGAAATATAGATGAAAACTATTGCCTGGGGCACCCAGCAAAGAAACCAAGAGGTTTTTAACTCATGGTGGCTTGCGCTTATGAATTGTAAAGCCCATTTTGCACCTTGGTGGTTTGTATCTTTAGGATTATTTTCATTTGCAGTGTAAATGAAGATCTGGGTGTTCCTTCTCCTTATGCCCAAATTTGTGATGCAGTGCATGTCTATTGCCTGAGCAGCTTTGCACTTCTGAGCCCCAGACAGCACAGGGGTCTACCAGGGATCTTTTAGCAGCGGTTATTCACAAGGAGAGCCTGAATTCGATTCTCTCTTGTACTCCCCATTTATCCGAGTGGTCCAGAGCTGCCTACCATGGATTATTCTGGAATTACACACAGGTAACTCCACTGACTTCCACAAAAATATTCCAAGGATAAAAGCAGTGTGAGAGAGAGGTTGAAGAATTTAAACCACACAAGATTAAACCTTGCAAAAAGGGAGAGGAGGGAAAAAAAAAACCCAATAAACCTTATTTCTTCTTTCTTTTTTTAATTACACAGCCAAGGACCAGCATCTAACAGGTCAGGTTTCTGTGAATTATCATTAAGGCAGGGTGGGAGCTCTGCTGAAAACTTGCTGAAAATCTGAGACCAAAGAGTACTGTTTTGGTTATCTTTTAGGCAATGTCAGGCACATTGCCGGCTCCAGCTGGGTGGGAGGTGCCAATGCAGCCCAACCACGTCCCTTCCTTTGGCAGGGCTCAGCTGAGCACAGCAGCAACTGAAAGCAAACCTCTGACCCAGCACTGCAAGGTTTGGAGACCTTGGACTTGTTTCTATTTGCATGGGGTGAGAACAAAATCATCCATGCAGTGGCAAACCTCACTTGTGTCCAGTCACCTCTTCCTTCAGTGTCCCTTTGTCTTTGGCTGGAGAAAACACTCTGATGCCCAGAAGCTTCCTCATCAAAATCTGTGTCCTTCTGGAAAATGTTCTGGCTCCAGTGAAATACTATTTATCTTTCATTGCAAAATGCTCTGTCCAAACACCGCAGCTTCTCTGACAGCCTTCTAATAGGACTTAATTAGTAAATGTAATGTCTTTAATTTTAATTAATAAGAGGAAATGAAAATATTTATATAGAGACACCAAAAAAAATTACACAAACAGTAACTAATCCCAGTTTGTGGGTGACAGCAGCATGTAAGGTTTTGCTGGTAAAGGTGGATAATTATTGCTGGGATGTGATTTATTTGTTGAAAGTCACCATAATAGTGAATTGGGTAATGTTTATAGGCCACATCTGTACTTTCCTCACCGTCCTCACAGCCCATGTGAGTGACCTGTAAAGAAAGCAGAGCGTGTGGAAATGAGAAATGATGGTTGGATGTTGGTAGAGAGGAGCCAAGTCCAGTGGAGCAAAGAGAAACATGTCTGAGGAAATAATAGAGTGGTGGTGTTTGTGTTTCATCATCACATAAAGAGCTTCCCTGCTCTGCCTCCCAGCAGCCCCAAATCTCAGAAATTCCCATCGTCTGTTGCACTTTGTGGAGAGGCAGCAGAAAGAAGAGACAGAGATTGCTTTGGGACCCTCTTCAAAGCTGCTTTTTCTCTGGCCCCAGGAAATGCTGACAAAAGCAGAGACAAAACCAAAAAAGAAGCACCAGCTCCTCTGGCCTGGCTGAAACAGCAGGGCCCAGACATTTCCACTCTTACCCTGCACTATATCTGCTGAATCTTGCTTGGAGAAAGGTTTTTTTCCATAATGGCATCCAGTCTCCATGGCACAGGGAACCACTTCCATGTGAGAGTTACTCCAGCAGCTCAAGACATCCAGTGAGAACCATGATTTACCTTAGTTGATTTTCCTTTCTCCCAACCAATGGGTTTTTTGGCTAATGAGAGGACTTCTGCAGGAATTCCCAGCTTATGAAGATGGGAATATGGTACCAGTATTACCTCTTAATCTTTGTTTTCGCCACAAATGCTGGTTCATAGAGGCCCATTGCAAAGCCCTGGAATGAGGAATGTGCTCACTGGCTAAGCAAAGTTCACTTGAAACACCTGCAAGCCCTAAAGCTTCCAGATTTGACAAAAGGAGAAGGAAGCCAGAGCGGAAATCTCAGTTCTGAGGGACTTCCATGACTTTGAACCTCACTGAGCCTTCACTTAGGGGTTAGCTCAGCCTGGAGCCAGGCACAGCAACCCACAGGGCTCCTTCTTCCCAGGTTTTCAGCAATTCCAGCTGGCTGCACTGTCACCTGTGCAGAAAGGAGACAAAAGTGCAGATCTACGTGCCCAGGGCTCACAGCTCGTACCTGTGGCCCACCAATGCAGCAGTCCCAGGGATTTTGTATTTTAAGATGAAGGCAAAACACAGAGAAGACCTCAATGTCACTGCAGAGCTGGGAGGGAAGGCTGCAAGGAGGAGGAGGAGGAGGAGGAAGGCAGGAACCTTCACAACTAATGTCAATTTTCTGCATCAAATATTTTGATAATTAAACAAAGCTGATCAAGAGAGGAAAACAGCATGTCTCCAGAGCTCCGGAAGCAGAGGCCCATTAAATAGAAGAGTCAGAAAGTGCCAGAGGCGGCAGCCTCAGATTAATGGCACTCCAGTAATAGATTTTCCCAGGCACAGTCACACAGGAGACAACTACTGTGCAGCCAGAGCAGCGATGAGGCCGTTAAAGCAACAGTAACATTAAATCACCTGGTTCCAGGGGGCCAGCGGATAGACGGGAGCGCATCGGTGCTGCCACTGAAGGTGGAGAGCACAATCTGCTCTCAGGCATAGGGGCTGCATCCCTGCAGTCATTTCCAGCAGGGGAAGCTGGCATCTGGAGTGGAGGATGCATATAAAAACAGACAAGCAGTGGTTGCAGAAGGAGCACAAATATCTCTTCCTGGGATGGAGAAATGGGGATTAAACATTGCAGCATTTGGGTTTGTGGGGGCCAACAACAGTTGTTTTGGTTGAGTTGCTCTTCTCAGGGAATTCTCAAGTACAAGTTTTATCTCCGGTACTCCTCTCCTGATTTTCAGGGTGTGAAAATAACATTTTGAACTTGTTTAGATGCAGGCAAAGTCCAGGAAGATGATGGGAGAGCGGGAAGTCAGCCCTGTGCTCTTATTCACAAATCAGTTTTATCAGTGCCTGAGCTGATTTTCCTTGAAACATTCAACCTGTCTAAAGCATTTCTATCCATTTTTATAATACAATAACAGAAACGAGGGGTTCTTCCAAGCCAAGGCTGGCATGGATTAGAGTCCACCACAAGAGGACTTTGCTCCCAGCTGGGGTGGATGTAAACCAGATGAAGTGGCTGAAAATCGGAAACAACTTTGAGACGTTCCTAAATCCTGATACGATCACATCACAAGGATGGGTTAAATTTATGATCTTATCTAGGATTTTTGTTTGTAATCAATCCCAGACCCACTGGCTATCATGCACTATAAGCTTATGATTTCCTGGTGCTAACAAGGAAAAGTTGGGACATCAAACTCCAAGGGAGTGAAGCCAAGCTAGGATTTTAACAGATAGGATCAGAACTGGAATGCAGCAACAACAAAAACCCAAAAAAACTAACTCCACACTACAAAAGAAAAGTGCCAGCTTCCTGCAGCCTCTGCATTTTAGTCTTTGTCTCTTTTGGCCTGTGTTTCAGGTGTGTGCATAAACCCCATTTCCCAGGCCAAAAGATTTGGAGATAAAAGCTAAAAACACCAGAAATTAAACAGAAATACCCTGAGATCAAAACAGAGCTTCAGCATGGAGTACAGTTCATCCTTCATCCTGGATATGCAGTGGGAAATACAGCAAGATGCACTGATTTCCTAAGTTTTCTCTGAATTAATATGGATAGGGAAATGGCAGGAGTTTTTGGCATCTTCTCTTATTTTGATTCAAAGAGAGGCTTGTTTGGATAAAATAATAGGGCCAGTCTAAGGACAGAAGGACTGCCCTTCCCTGATAACTGTTTTCCCAGCTGATCACTGCTCAACAAGGTTTGGGTCTCTTGCACATTTACCCACAGCACCTCAAACTTTGGGGGTCTTCAGCTGTGACAAAGGCACAGCAAAATTTGGATATTTCAGCCCAGTTCTGTCATCCAGACTTGCTGGGACAAGACCCCTCAGGAATGGAAAGGCACAGGGAATACACATCCATGTGCACTTGCATTGTTTCAAGTGTTCCCCTTTCTTAGGCTCTTCCAGACCCATTAACAGCCCTTCCCACACCTTTTCCTGGGGTATACCCAGGTTTTCCATATATCTGTGATGAAGAGAAATGGATTTACATGTCCAAGTTAACATGCTCCACAACAGTTTTGTTATATAAGATGCAGCAAATTCCCCTGCCAGGTGATTTCCAGGTACAAATCAGGATTTTGGTGTTTAGGAGGCTTTGGGAACATCCCTAGCCTACACTCTGGAAAACCCTCCCCACAGCTCCCAAATCCACCCTGAATTACTTTCTTCCCAGCTTTGCATGGATTAGCTGGGACAAACAGTGTGACAAATCTGTTAATGTTCCAACAGGCAAGCCCTAATTTCATCCATACCCTTCAGTCATTTTCCATATGGACATGGAAACTTCTTTCTTTCTTTCACAAACAGGTTGTTAATATTTTCAATATAGGCATGAAAAGATGGTTTAGAGTGAAAAAGTTTCAATAGCAGGTATTCAGAGTGTTTCAAAAATGAGAATTCTTGAGTATACCTAAGTGTTTTGTACAAAAAACAAAGGTATGTGCAGTATAAGTAGAATATAAAAGTTTAGAGAAGAGGTTTAGCAGAGGGTAAACTGTAACCTATGGCTCCCAAGCTCCAAATCCAATCTAAAGGGTTTTTTTCATAACTACTTGAGCATATTCAAACCTGCATTTGGTTCAGGAGCTCACAGCCAGCCCTGCCAAGCTACAGCCAGCAGGATAATTCATCCCCCAAAGCAAATGGAACTGTCCCAGGGAAACCAGCAGGGCCAGGCTCTTTATCATGGATAAATCAGCAGTGGCTCAGCTGAAGTCACTGGTGCTGCTCTCCTTAGGAAGGAATGGATCAGAAGCACCCACTCCTTGCAGTTCTGAAAATCAAAGTTTGTGACTGTTTCAGTAGCCTGGAATTTCTCCTAATTAACCCCAAATGTGAAACAGTTAATTACCTGGGCAAGACAATAAGCAAGAGATGACAGAAATAAAGTACTTGGAAAAACATGAACAGCAAACAAGTTCCACACACAGACAGGGACTGAGGTGTAATAGGCATTAAATAATAGCTATAAACTTTTATGCCTGGACATGAATCACAATATTATTTCTTCTCAATTGATGTACATTATAGAGGTGTGTGATGTTTTCCACTCTCAGTGATGTAAAAATGATTCCTAAAATTTGCATGGAACAGGTTTTGTGTTGAGTAAATATCCTGCAAATTTGTGCTAGTGCAAATTTGGAACACAGATTTATGAATCTTTTGAACCTACTTGACTGCAATGGCTTTAAAACCAGCTGGAGAAACATTGTGAAACCCATGAGCTGAGGAACTCACCAAAACAGGTGCTCACTTCAGGGTCAATGTCCCTCCTTGCCACCTAAAAAAAGTTAAGATTTGGGATCTGTGTATGTATTTGAGGACAAAGACACCCATAAAGTCCTGAAATCATAGTGTCAGGTAACCAGGTTCCTTGTTAATCCTCAGAAGATAAATTCTTGAGGATTCTGCTGTTTATTCAAGCAAACAAACTTAATAAATCCTGTTAAAGTGTTACCAAGTGTTTTGCTGCTCTATTTGAGATTCATCCCCTCCAGTTGGAATGCTGGCTGAGGAGAGGAAGTGCCATTAACTAATGCAGAAAATAAATCCTGCTTTATTCCCAACAAATTACTCCTCGACATTCCCAACAACAACAAACAATAAGTTTGAATGATGCTGTAACAACAAGGCCAACACAGAGACATTGCACTTGATGATCCTTGTGTGTCCTTTCCAACTCAGAATATTCAGGATATTCTATGAAAGTTTCTACTGGCAAAATGCAGCAATTAAATGGCAATAATTACCTGGATACATCTTCCTTCCTGAATTATCTAGAGGCTTTGAAAAAGCACATCCTGAGGTTAATTACATGGCTAATTAATGTGTCTGACACACAGGTCAGGCCCTGGCACAGGGTGCCCAGAGAAGCTGTGGCTGCCCTTGGATCCCTGAAGTGTCCAAGGCCAGACTGGACAGGGCTTTGGAGCACCCTGGGGTAGTGGAAGGTGTCCCTGCCCATGGAATGAAATGATCTTTAATGTTATCACTCTGGTAAGAGGGAAACTCCTAACACTTGTAGCTATTGGAGTGTCCCTAATTTGAAATTATGCTGAAATATTTCAATTATCACTGCTGAAAAGGGTCAATTTGTGCTTCTAGATGTGCTGTTCTATTTTTCCCCAGTGTTTCAGAAACCCATTTCTTGAGGAAATTCTTACTCAAAATTCACAGCACAACCTGAGCCTGGAAGCTTCCTGTGCTGAAAGACAACATCGCTGCACTGCCTCAGGTTTTCCCCATGCCAGTGACTGGTTGTGCACACTGAAAATTTCTGTTGTATGCCAAAAAGTCACCCTTCAGTCAGGCTGGGACCAGCCAAAACCCCAGTTCTCCTCCACATGCTGGTTCTCACCCTCAGCAAGCTCTGCCCAGGGAGAAGGCCACAGCCTGGCCCCAGCTGGCCCCCATTCCCCAGGCCGTGTCAGGAATTTGAGCTGCCACACAAAATCCTGGGCTTTCCCTTTCCATGCCTTTTGGAGCCTCTGTTTCCACAGGGGTGGAAGGGACCTGCCTTCCCCTCACGGTGCATGGGAGCAGCTCCCCCTTGAGCTTGGAGTCACTTCCCCTTGCTCTCAGAAAGGGAATTCCTGAGCTCCAGCTACTGTGCTGACCTCTCAGATCACAGAGCTGTGTCACTGGTTAAATTTCAGGATGAGGTTCTTCTCCCAGAGGGTGCTGGGGCACTGACCAGGCTCCCCAGGGAATGGACATGGCCCCAAGCAGCTCCAGGACATTTGGACAACATTCTCAGGGTGGATTTTTGGGGTCTCTGTGCAGCACCAGGGGTTGGATTGATGATCCTTGTGGCTCCCTTTCCACTCAGGAGATTCTGAGTCTCTCCTTGTCATCCCCATCCCAATACTGGGATGGCATTGAAGGAATTCATTCTGAAAGCCAGGCCTCACCCTGCTAACGCAGCAATGTCCTGAGCTTCTGCAGATGGGCAAACTGAGGTACAAAGAGAGCAGAATGGTCCTTTCCCCTGAGATAATTCACATAAAAACAGCAGAGAGGAGGTCCCAAGAGCTCCGTTCATAATACCCAGTTTGTTCCCCTCAGGATTTCCAGGTCTGTGTCTGGCTGGGAGTCTCCTCATGAATAAACTGAGCCCAGGGAGAATCACAACTTAAAGGGAGAAAAATCCTCTAAGCAGGCACTTTGCCTCTGGAAATGGGCAGCCCTGCTTCAGGGGGAAAACTACTGTGTGAATTGGCCCAAAAATTTAATTTTTCCTTTAAAACAAATTCCTGTGTTGGCATTTTAAGCAGGTCCTGTAGTGATTTACAACACAGTGACATTTCAGAAAAAAGATAATGTGGGTAATGAATTATTTTCTGATCCAAACAAACAATTGGACATACCTACTTTTGATGGATTTAATCTTTGCTGAGGAGTCAGCTGGCAAGCATGAAATATCACTTTTTGGGGGCATTCTGGTACATTTATGCAGGGTACAATTACATGAGGCAGCTTTATGACATAATGACTCGGCCAAGTGTGATGCAATGTAATACAACCAAAGTAATATGAGCTTTTAAATGCAACATGATGGTAAAAAAAATCCATCTTGGATCTGATCTTTGTTTCATTTCAGATGCCAACTGTCATAATTCACTGGGAGCCAAGCCCTGCTGGTTCTGCTCACGTGAGCAGCTCTGTCAAAGCCAGTGGGGATGTGCCCTTATCAAGGAGGAAACATCACTCAAAGAGGGGTGAAAACAAGGGGCTGAATTAGTTGTAATAACCAGGGTGCATCCTCTGGGCAACAAAGAAATGAGCTGCAGTTCACAGGGGGTTACATAGTGCCACATTCAGAACTGGCACAAAGGGTGCTGCACTTCTGGGCTCTGTTTTAAAGGCAGTTCGCTCCTCTTTCTGCCTTTTGCCTGCATTGAAGAGGAATTTGAGATGTGCTGATTTTTCCTGATCTATTCCTGCTCAACAAGCTCATGAGAGAAGATTTTACCCCACCCCTGATAACAAGGAACACCTGATAACACATTTCAGCGCTTTCCTATCAGCACTGTCCTGTGTCTGAGTGGGAATGGTCAAAGCCAAGGCACATACAGGGAGAGGAGATAATTTTTTTCCTTTTTCCTGTCTCCCTGCATTTGTTTCCCCTCCTGTGAGGTATTTCAGCTCTGCACTCCTGCCCATCAGGGCCGGACAGTAGACAGAAATGTGTCCCTTCCAATTCTGATCCTGGGATATTTCCAACCCTCTCCATATCCTTGATAGATAATGGTTTAATAAGCGATCTGTTTTTTATTTAAAGGGTCGGTAGTAAAACCCAGATCACATTTCTCACTTGGTGGGTTAAAAAACCGCTTACGCTCATTTCTGCAATGTAAAACGACACTATATCAAATCAAACATTTCCAGATGTGGCCAGCTTGTGGATGGAAGTACAAGAGGAGCGAACAGTCGTGGACAGGGTTTCCCAGGGTTTTTTAACAGGATTGGAACCCCACCTACTGGCAGAGAGGGTTATTGTGATGGCAAGGCAAGAACTCACACTAAAAACTACACGCTTGCAGTGAAGTCCTAAATATTTGTTGATTTCCATACAGGCTGAGCATCACTCAAGTCAATATGGGCACCTCAGTGCTTGAAACCTATAAAAATAATACCTTAAGAATTTCCTAAATTCCAGCTGCAGTGACAGACACAAGAAAAAACACAAGTATCACTTTAAAGCTGATAGGTGCTGTCAACGCTTATGGTACTTCAGAAAAGTTCAGTGTTAGTAAACAATCTTGGTTTTAATTTGGATAATGTAGGACTAATCAGCTTTACACAGATCTTGTTTAGTTAATGATCCCAAAAGTCTGTAGTTTTATATTCCAGTTTTATATTCAAGGAAGGTAGATGGACAAAATAAATGATATCCCTCTATGTTATGCCTCTCATGGCAGATCAAAAATTAGAAATTTAAAAAATTTCTAATTTCAAAAATTAGAAAAACAGAAATTAGACAGGATGGAAAAATATTCTAAGTGCCCACTCTTGAATTAGACAACTTAGAAAGGAATAGTTCTTATATTTCACTTAGAATTAACTAAAAAACACCCCATCATTTACTGTGCTACAACTTTCCATAAAAACAAAAATGAACAAACCTATTCCTGAATACTATTTCTGCAATCTTAGGTCTTGTTAAAACAGCTCAATTAGCAGCCTAAAAATTTACATTTTAACATATTCCAAAGCCAGATCAGTTTAAAGAAAAGAAGAAATTCACAGAAAGCAATTTTCTAGCACTACAAAACAATGTTTTAGCATTCCCAAATGAGACAATTTCTACTTAACAGCCAGAACAACAGAGCCATTCCAAGGCAGAAAGTCATCACCTCGTTTTGCTCCATGGCTGCTGCCTTATTTGCATCAATGCTGAATGTCCCAGGTTTGATTTCACCACACAACAAAGTGTTGCAACGATTTCTCTCTGGAAATCACAAGCAAAGACTGAGGAGAGAGCAGAGAGAGGGTGATACAGAAAAAAAAAATCACCCATTTCCAAAGGGAGTCAGAAAACCACTCTGGCTCTCCAGGGTGTAATCAAACTACTCCACTTGTTCAGGGGGAGCAGAAAAGTAAAAAACTTTTAAGAGTTGCAAGCATGCTTGGAGATGTGTGCTTTTATCCTTGGTATGGGCTTAAGTGTGTAAAGGAGGAGTTCCTCTAAGGTTTACCCCAAAATCCCCATTGAAAACACACAAAGGTGCCCAGTTCTGAGCAAATGATGGAGTGGGACCTGCTCCCTGACAGCTCCTTCTGTTACTGTTATCCCCTCTGTAGAGAGAATCCAGATCTGTCTGCCACTGGAATGACACTGAAGGAAAAAGTCCTGATGAAAGAAGAGAAATTGGGCTATTTGTGGTGGCTGGAATATGAACCAAGCATATCCAAAAGTGAAGAAAAACAAGTCTCTGTCCTGGGACAAAGTGCTGAGAAGGAGAAGAGGTTTCCACAAATCAGAAAAACCTGGAAAGGTTTTCCTTGCTGAATTGAAAACAAAAGGATAAATTAAATCATCAGCTGTTTGGATAGTGCTGAGGTAGAGCCACCCTTCCCCTCCATGAAAAGGAAAGGAGATGTTCAAGCTCAGAGGGAGGTGTCAGCCCCTGAGAGTTTCTGCTGCATTTGGAGAAAATAATCCTTTTAAAAGTTGCATTTGCAGCACTCTTAGAATGGAATAGAAAAACAGGGAATAGTTATACCTGGCTAGAGAGAGGACACAGAAGGTATCATCTGCCATGGTGCCACTATACCAACTCTCCTCTGCCCCTCCTGGGTGTCCAAGCAGCTGGACTGAGCTTAACAGAGCTTGTCCTGAATAAAAAAGGAGTTTGCATCAGCACTGGGTGTGCTTGTCCTGCTATCTGCTGTGATCAAAGAATGGAAACAGCTGCATGTCTCAGCTCCCTGGCAATAAAAGCTGCAGCAGCTCTGCTGTGTCCCCAGCCTGGGGAAAGAGCAGCCACAAACTGGGAGAGGGAAAAGCCAGCGAACACCCAGGCTGTGTTTTGCCACACTCCACGTCCTCCTAAACTGCAATCTCTTAAGTGCCACTTACTCAATTAATCCAAGCTCTTCTACTTTAAAAGCCAAGCTGTAACATATTTAAACAGCTCAGAAACCCTACCCAACAAGCCCTGCTCCCTATCTGATCCATCAGCTGCAGCAGTGACTGTGCATTAACTAAGAAAGCCCAAGGTTTGATTAACACTTCTGCTGCCACTTTGCTGCTGCTGCTCTCATTCCTGCTGAAATCCTGCTAAGGCTGCAATTTCTCAGCTTTTTTTAGTAGGGTGGATCTCATCTCAGTAGGGACTGTCTTTTGGACCAGCTCCTAGAACATCCTTGCAGCAGCTATAGTAACTATTTTTATAGGCAAGTTTTATTAGGAAAGTATTTTAAATGCCCTTTGAATGCAATTTAGCAGCTGGAAATGAGGCAGTTTGCCAGCATCATGTGAGCAGACAAGCTGTGGAGCACTAACAAGTGCTACCAGAGATCCTCAGTCCTCTCCAGGCAGGGCATGAAAACCCACGAGAGTTCACTGAGCCAGAAGGTGCCCTTAAACTGCAAATACCTGAAAGGCTGAGCTCTGCTGTTCCCAGGTGCCTCACTAGAAAAGGCCCTACTTTTGGAGGCCTAAATATGACATATTTAGAGCTGAAATAGGTCTGGAAGTGGTTGTTTCATTATGCAGTGGATGTCAGCTCATCATAAATACGTGTAAGGACATCAGCAGCACCAATTGGATTTCTCATGAGTATGGAAAAGGAGCATGAGTTCAATGCTTGGTCCTCAACAAATCCAGGGTATAAAATTAAGTGGCCCAAACACACAGGGCCCAACATACTCACCTTCTGCCACATGAAGAAGAAGGGAAAGGTCGGGATTTGGAAAAGTGCTGAGCAGACACAAGGCCCTGGTGCTGCAGCCAGACTCTTGTGAGTGGCCACAGCAAAGAACCAGACTGGCATCACTGGGAGCAATCAGATGACTGAGAAAGCAAAAACAAAGCTTGAAAGAGCTGGAGACCCAGTTCCAATCTCAATCCATACTGGCACAGTCATGTGGGGAGTTACTATGGTTTCAACCCATGCAAGTAAGAGTGGAAAGTGGCCTCCAGTACGAGCACACTTAGAGGGAAAAGGCAGCTTTGCTTTTAGACATGACCAATTGTACAGTCTGAGAGTCAATTAAGCTTTGCTTTCTTGATATCTCCTTCCAAATAAAGGCTCAGCTTGTGTGCTAGGCATTTTTAAAAATAAAATCAAACAAAATCATACATTTTGGCAGGTCCTGGGCATTCCTGCTACTAAATTGTTCTATACTTCATGCAAAATCTCAGTATATTAAATAAAGAGAAGCGGAGTAGTCCCTTTGACCAGTGTCCAAGTGTTTAGAACTGTTAAATGTGAGTTTCACCCGTGTTTACATGTGGAATGGAACACAGCCACTCAACCACAAAATGTTCCCAAAGCAAACATCCAAAACCTGGTTGCTGGCAAGGGACACTGAAAGACTCGCCTGAAACCAGTCATTCACAGGATGCCAAAACAACAGATTACCACTGGGAAGGAGTGAGCCAGGTTATTTTCTTACCTCCAGGGAAGAGGCCATGGCAAGTGACAGGAAACAGTGACTGGCAAAGCAGAGTGTGGGCTCAGGGGATTTCAACTGGATGGAGAAAGAGGGTTGGTGTTATTCCAGGTGTGCAGAAAAGTGACCACGGACACAGGAAAGTCCCCATGTGCCAAAGGTGTGTGTGAACCTCCTGAAGTGGAGGGTGAATATTCTGTTAAATCAAGGCTGGCTAAGCAAGAGAATCACAGAATGGGTTAGGCTGGATGGAAGCTTGAAGTTCATCCAGCCCTTCCACTACCCCAGGGTGCTTGAAGCCCCATCCAACCTGGCCTTGGACATATCCAGGGATCCAGGGGCAGCCACAGCCTCTCTGGGCACCCTGTGCCAGCTGTCGTCTTACTCCAATTCCTGGTGAACAGTCCCTCTCCACCTTCCCTGTAGCCCTTTCAGGTCCTGGAAGGTTCAAAGAGGTCTCCACAAAGCCTTCTCTTATCCAATCTGAGCAGCCCCAACATTCCCAGCCTGGACAAAGAAATAAAGCAACAGAGGAAAAGGCAAACAGAAAGAAACTCCATCAGGACACAGCATCTCCAGATGTTTGTTAGAGGGGAAGGTGGGATCAGGAGGTGACCTGAGTTCCCTCAAACACAGGCCCATATTTTTTGTGACAGCCCATATTTGTCTGCCCCTAGATTGTGTCACTGTGGGTCTGTGTTTATTCAGATAAATAAAAATACACCCTTGAAGGTGGCACACAATGGAGAAAACATAATAACGTGCTGAGATCACCCTCTGGGATGTTGCAAGAAGGGAGAAATCTATGAAATAGGGCAAGAAATCACATCCCTGTAAAATATGTAAGCAGTAGCTCAAGACACAGGTGGGAAGGATCCTTCTGAGGTTTTTCCAGGATCCTTCCAATGTCCTTCAAGGACCCTTCAAGTAACACCACAAGTTTTAGGGTGACTTCAGTAGACTCTGCTCTGTGCTGAGAGATCCACCTGCCCCTCTTGCATGTTCCAAACTTTTCCTAGACCTGCACAACCCACATGCCACAGGAGCTCTCTCCTGCCTCTTAAAACGAGGTCAAGGCCAATTTCTGCCATCTCCAAATTCAAGCCCTGCTCCCATCATCACTTCTGAGCCTTGCAGCTGGCAGCAGCAGCTCGAGGTGTGCCCTGTGCCATGTTCCACCCCTCACCCTGCCTCTCTCCCCTCTGAGAGCTGGGCCATTGTTAACAAAGCACCAAATACCAGCGAGGTTTCCTTTCCTCCCGTGTGTTAACACCTCCCCACCAGCTGAGTAATCCCTGCACACACCGAATTTGTGTTTTTATTCTGCCTGTGCATTGACACCTTGTTGCCTGAGCCGTGTTGATGGCTTGCAGGTGCCCCTCGCTATGAAACCAGCCAACAACCCACTCACAAATTTGCTCCACTTCTTAATATTAAAATCATATGGCCAGTGCCTCCCCTAAATTGGTTCAGGCTTGAGGTACTGCTGCTTCACAGTAGGAAGCGTGTTCCAACAGGCTTTTCTGCAGGCCCTGCTATTTATGGTAAACACTCCACTTTGTTGAAATAACATAAAATTTTGAGATAAACCCATTCTAGCTAAGGAAACGTTAAAGTGCCACCATCTCTGATTTGCAGCTTTGCAATAACTTGTGTTTGCATCTGCCTCATGGGGCTGGGGAAGACCTGAACACCACATGTTCTCTGCTTAGCACTTGGAATCCAAGGAAATTGCTTTATTTTCTGGCTTTACCCAGTTACAAGGTTGTCTGGGCAATGTCAGGCAGGGTTTTGCCTCTGATGTTTGGGACAATGTAAGATCTGTGGGACCAAGACTGCAAAGAGTGGTGGAAATTTTGCAATGTAAACCAGCTTAGGTTCTGGAGATTCACTGCTTGCTGAGCCTGGAAAGGTGGAGGGGAATATTTGCTGGTGCCCTTTCATTTATTTAACAGAGGAGAGACGGAAACTCTCTTCAAACTGTAATTTTGGGCTGAATTTTTATATGGATTATATTATATTAACGAAAGAGTGATTATTCCATTCTCCAGCATTAATTTACAGGTCCCAGTTATGATCTCTGGGGAGTTCAGCCACCATCAAAATAAAACCAAAGCACCTTAGAAGCCCTCAAGAACAGCACATTATCCCAAACAATCCTGATATGCTTGTACTCCTTTCATACTTCATTGTCTGCAAAATATTTTAACAGGTGGACTAGCAATGGTGTCAAACGTGATTTGAACCCAGAATTGTTTAGGTATTTCAGGAGATAAGCACCAAGCTGGGCTCCATTACCCCACAGTGACACAGAGGGCTGGAGTTGTTATAGAAACTGAGTCACTTGCCAGACTGCAGGCAGGAAACATGGCACTGTAAGAGCCAGAGCATTTAGGCAGACCTGAGGAATTTGCCTATTTTCTGCCAACTCGCATGGAACAGAAAAACAAAATAACATGAAACATGGCCCTCAGTGCTGGCATGGGCCTAGAAAGGAGGCCTTACCAGCCAAGGCTATTTCCTTCCTCTAAAAAGGTGACCTTTCTTGTACAGACCGATTTGCAGGTTTGTGGCCATCCCAATTATGCTCAGAGAAGCAAATAAAATCATGGAATTTCCCCTGTTCTCTAACAATAATTCCAAAGAGCAAAGGTTTAGGGAAATAACCTGTGGAACAGAGCTTAACTGTCCCCAGAACATCATTTATGACATGCATGGCTACTGTAAATCCAACTGGAGCCATGCAGTGGTTGTGGGTGTCAGTGAAAGGCATCCAAAATCTGAGATTTTCCTGGAAATCTTATTTACATGTCAAAAATTAATAAAAAAATAAAATAAAATAGGAAGTGTGTGTGATTCTGCAACTAATAGATACTTTAAAAAGAGAACTTTACATGGCATCTTTATCTGCTTATTAAAATAATTCCTTGGAATGTGTTCCAAAGAATGAGTGACAGTGACTGCTCCAGGATATCCCATTAATCCCTCTCAGAAGAACCTGTGGCTTCCTTCCACGAGCATATTCTTCAAAGCTTTGACTGAGATGCCTTCCATCTACATTTTAGACATTCAGATTAGGAGCAGATACGTTTAAATTTACTCTTTGTTGGCACCAGAGTTGGGCATCTCATTTGGAATGAGTTCAGGGAGTTGTTTGAACTCTAAATTCCAGGCAGGAAACCTAAGGGAAAATTTGAGGAGCAGAATCATTATCAGAACAAATCAGCTCAATGCTGAACTGCTAATAATGTCGTAAAATAAATGTGGGCATCTTCCAGGGGGATTTTCCCATAATAATGGCATATTTTGGCCTTGCACTGCTCATGGAGGCCACCCCAGAAGTTGATGGTTTATGGTCATTGAAGTGGGATTAGCCCTCATGAAAGACTCAAGAGTACTTTTTCTCAGTGAAAGTTTACAATAATATTTTAAAGACTCTCGACCAACACCCACACTTAAGCTTTGAAAACAGATAATGCATTTTTAATGGGATTGCACATCTGACAAGGAATTTGACTAATTCCTTTGATAGCAGACAGTTTCCTCCCCATAATTCATCTCAGAAGGATCAAAAATCAAAACACTCACTGCCATCTTTGGAATGGCCTCCTCCACCCCAGCCGCCTGGAAAAGATCAGATCAATTCCAGCAATTCAATGGCAGGAGAATGGAGCCACAGATACCTGACCTCCCTTTGGTCTGTTCTACCAAAATAAGGGCTGGAGTTGAGCAGGGGAAGAGGAAAAAGCCTGGAGGACAAGGGGATGTTGAGTTGCTGACACTGAGCCCATTGTTCCCATTTGGCCACCAGTGTTTTGTCTCTCCCAGTGTTGGTGAAGTTTCCAAAACCTTCAGAGCTGTTTGAATCCCACCACGTCTTTGGGGAACTACCCAGGGTGAAGCACTGGGAGGTGGCTGAATTCAAGGTGTTTTAGAAGGAAAAGCATGAGAGCTTTCTTCATTTTTTTTAATTATTTGCCCAAATGAGGATTTCCTACTCAAAACCATGTGTTTTGCCCTTCTCCAGAGGAGGGGACCAGCCAGCACTGGCCACAATCACATGGCTGTGCCTTTAACACCACTCATAGCATAATCCACTGTAGATGCTCCACAGCACAAACCCCAGCCAGGTCTGTCAAGGCATTTTTAGCATTCGTTCTGTTAAAAAACAGGAAAAAAAACCCTGCGGTATTAGGGTGCACTAATCTTTAGAAAGGTTAATTTATTCATAGGGATTTTGACAGAGATGTATGGCTAGGCTGGAGTCCCAGGCACTTCTTCCCAAGGGGAACTGCTTGTGCAGAGCCTGACAGAAGGCAAAAGAGGCTTCAGAACAGCCCCAAGTGTTCTGAGCGTTGCACTCACTGTGAGCAGCCCCTGCTGCTCCCCCTGCTCCCACCAAACCTCAGCTGCCTGTTGATGCAGCAGAGACACCCTGGAGACCATGACCATAGGAGCTCCGGACAGCAAAAGCATCTCTATCTCTCCCAAAAATCATAGAAAGTAAACCTCCTTCTCCTTTTACAGCAGGTGAAAAGGCAGCTCAGGGTGGTGTGAGCTGTGTCAGCAGAGGCTGGATAGCACACAAGGTTGTCTTGGGGAAAAAGCTCTTCTTTCAGATTTCTCAGCTCAGGCTCTGTTTGATTCTCCACAAACATGCTTTGGATTTCCAGACCAAATTTTCCATCTTGGATGCTCATTCTCAGAATGATGTTAGCAAGACTAAATGAAATGTAGTTTTTTGGATATTTGGGTATCTCTTCTCCAAAAACATCAGAATATAAATCTGTGGATGCTCCAACAGGAGACATCTGTTAAAATAAACTGTAGCCTTGAAAAAAACACATTAGAAAGGCAGGGGGGCATCACTCTAAGGTATCAGATTATGTCCTATTTTTTTCACTGGGAAGAGAGTCTACTCCACAAAAAGATCTTTTACAGATTAGAATCTCTTTACCATTTTAAATTTAGGAAGAGAGGATGGGGCAGAAACCAGCCAAACCTTGTCTCTGCAGAGGCCTCTGGGACCTGTCAGGACACTGCAGGAAGCCAGCCTGATAACTGATTTGGCTGCTTCTTTTTAATTTGTTTG
Organism: Parus major; assembly: GCF_001522545.3. NCBI lineage: Eukaryota > Metazoa > Chordata > Aves > Passeriformes > Paridae > Parus > Parus major. The sequence goes on from NC_031789.1 coordinate 4,696,870, forward strand.
GAGTACATGCAATTAAAACTAAAGTTTCCATGGGCTGTAGAAGGACAGGGCCAATTTGTGGCTGCCTTCCTCTTTCTGCAGCAATTCTTCAATGTCATACACCTGAGCTGATTCTTTCAGGCTCTTGACCCACAAAGCAACTTAATCCTGCTGATAGGTGGGAAGGCGAACCACATCCCAGGCTGTCCTGCAGAGGATGCAGCCAGCAGAGCTGGGGAAATGATCCTTTCCCCCTTTTCTCATTGGGTTTGGAGCACTGTGTCCAGTTTGGGGCTCACCAAAGGACTACAGGACAAAAGGGGCTGGAGTGTGACTCAAAGGGAACACTGGACAGAGGTGACTCTTTTTGGTGCACAGAGAAGGCAAAGGGGAGACCTCGGCACTGGTTCTGAGCAGAGGATGCAGAGATGGGACCAGGCTGTCCTTGGAGGAGAGGGGCAATAGTGTGGGGGCACTGGGAACCAGCTGGAAGGTGGAATTTCCAAAAACACATTAGGACAACAATTGAATACCAGAACAGGTTGCCCAGAGAGGTTCTGCAGGCTCTGCCCTTGTAGGTGTTCAAGCCACAGCCCAGAGCAACCCAACCCAAGTGGAGCTGCTTGACCGGGAGGTTGGAACAGAGGATCTCCAGGGCTCCATTTGAACCAGGGCTCTGGAATTCCATTATTTCATTCAGTGGCTGTCCCTGACACACTGGACACATGAAATGCCTCCCCACACAGAGCCAAGCACTGCTGAGTGTTGTGCATATTTGAACTGTGCTACAGCAAAGCAACCTCTTATTCCCACAAAAAAAAGAGGGTTTTGCCTGAGCTGCCTGTGCAGAGCCCTTGGCTGGATCAGGATCACAAACCAGCAAAGCACAAACCAACTCTTAGTGAAGAGCTCACCCCAGAGCTCCCAACTCCCTCCTCTCAAATAGTTTTTCCATCAGTCTTTTATTTGAACTCCAAACACTTCCCAACATCTCCCCCAGTACCAAAATCAGAAATGGCTCATCTGCAGCTCACCTGGTTTGGTCTTCACCTGCATTTCTGGCACTGCAAAGGACAAGGGACAGCTCAGCTCGCCTGAGCCAAAAGTAATAATGCTCTGCTGACTAGAGCTAGTTAACTGCTAGTTTAGATTATTAACCTCTTGAACTTAATGAGAGTCCTGAGGCTGCTTAAGCCACAAGACTGAATTTCCCCTAACCACAAATATGGAATCCTCATTAATATGAATCCAAGACACTTTCCCAGGAAGAAATAATTTGTAGAATGTAGAATCTACCCAGAAGCAAACAATGCTGGATTTAGAAGTATGTTTGAAACTCCTGCAGTTCAGTTTAATTTGTCCCTAAGGACAAGGAGGAAGGTCTGGATCACAAAATGGATTTTTATTTTTAATTGCCAGGTGTCACCAAACCTTAGCAGCTAAGATTTCTGATGTTTTCCCCAACAATCCCAAATATTTGAAATTTTTTTCTGGGGAATTTCACTTGAAAAACGATCCATTTCTAACTGAATTTAAGCCTGTGTTATGCAAACAGTAAACCAGCTTGTTTGAAAGTAATCTGTACCCAAGGGCTAGCAGAGGAATAAAAATAAATAAAGTATGAGAGGTTTTACAAAACCACAGACACCACCAGGTTTTCCAGGTCTAAAGGAAGAAAATCTCTTTTTGCAGGCTTCCTTTAACATCTTAGCAAGTGGAAGTTTTTAAGATGTGTTACAATTGATCCTGGGTCGAGTTTCGCAGCCATCAGCACCTGCTCACTCTGAAGTGGAACATGGCCATGTCCAGCAGCAAAGCAGCCAGGACAGGAAGTCAAATTCATTGCATTAATTTGAAACTAAAGCAGGGAAGGGGTTGGCTGCACAGGGCCACTCGTTGTCACTCAGTTGTGAGTGTCACCACTGCTCAGCGCAACGTCAAGGCTCTGGGATCTCCTTTATGGCCACTGGTGGTCAAAGCTCCTCTGTTTCCCTGGATGCCCAAAGTGACTTGGTTTGAACACAGCTCTGGTGATATCAGGACCATCAGCCCCATCCTCCTGAGCTCCTGCAGTGGTTCCTGAGCCAAACCTGGGTGCAGAGCAGGACCAGGGCAGGGCCAAAGAGAGGCACATCCCTGCGAGGTACTTTGATCTCCTCAGGTGTTCTGCCGTGCCCTAGCTTTGCAGTGCCAAGCCAGTCTTTCCCCGGGTGGGATTAAGCTGTAACAGGACCAGGGGGTCGCTTTCCCCATTGTTCTGCCCATTGTCTGAAATCCAGCTTCCTCCTAGAACCTCAAAGGGCAGCGGCGCCGGGTGAAACCTGAGCTTCGCCAGAAGGTGGGGGGATTTCTCTGAACCAAGGCTGGATCTTGAACCTGCGTTGCCACGAGGGAAAACTGGTTGGGGAATGCATCCTCCCGACGGAATCAGCAGCACAACTGCCACGGAATCTGGTGGAATCCATATCCTGGAAAGAATCAGCGCGTAATGCATTATCCCCTGGTGTCTGAGCTACTGTTCTGGCAAAAGCTTTCCTAATGACAATCACATCCCCCCCATCCCCTCACACACACTGGTTTGCATTACAGAAAACATGGAACAACAGAAAGCAAATTTCTCCGGGCTGCAACTGGGTTTGGATTTATTCCAAGCTGTCACTATCTCACAATCTCCTTCCAGGAGTTCCCACTCGCTCCTCTCCTATCAGTCGACTTTTATGTTGGTATCTTGTTTTAATCTTTGCTGTCACATGGATGCAAGTGCAGCAGCAGGAGAAGATGGGGCTCAGTTTTGTGTATCACACAGCTGGACCATAATGCAGTTAAAGAATTCTCTCAGGTATGTTTGGCTCCCATACCATACACAGTGCTTTTCATCAGATCTATTTCTGATCTGGTTGAAATTTGAAGAATCAGTGGGGCAATTCTTCTTCTCTCTAATTTGACATTAATTTTTTCATACTTAGTAGCAAAGCCAGGTATACAACATTCACCTTTTTTTTGCTGTAAGAAATGGCTTTTGGATATTATAATTCACAAAATAATCATTTAATTATTGCTTGGGATGGGGATGTGTTGAATTCCCCAAAATGTAGGAACACCAAGTTTCTGCCAGCTCTACCTGTGGGGTTTGTTCTTATGAGCAGGTCAGACCTGAGCCAAGGAAAGACTGCTGCCATTCCTGATGTACAGACACTTCTGTGCATATAAATAAATACTATTCCAATATTATTCCATAAACTGTGGATAAGGAGAATTCATGAAGTTCATGTTAAACTACTCATGGTGCAGCAGAAAACTTAGATGGGAGCCCACCACACAACAGCAAGGAATAATGGACTCTGCAGGTTTCATTCCTGGTGGTCATCCCCAGCTCAAGTGACAAATAAATTCCTCAGGCTTCCACCTCTTCCTGAAATCCAAGAGCTTTCAGGGATCAGCAGGGATCAGGACAAACCATCAAGTGCTGCCCAGGCATCCCAGCAATCTCAGCTTTCCCTCCCTGTTGGGGACACAAAGTGGTGTCACCCTGGCAGTGCCCTACCTTGGGCTCCCTCTCACGTTTGAAATGTCATTTTGGTGTGAGTTCACCTCCCAGAGTGGAATTCTGTCAGACTTCCCCTCATTCATTGGATGGTAAAAGCAACTTCCCAGCATCATTTAAAATCAGCAGTTTTCACCAGCAAGGTGTAAAATCCCTTTAGTGCCATTTAGAATCTACAAGAGCTTAATATACAAATAATCACAGCCCCTTTTCTGCTTGTTCAGATATCACTTGTCACAAACCTGATTTTTTTACAGTATTTTTCCTTCATTTTAACCTTCTCTTGCTGATGTAGCTGATCCGTTACATCAGGGGAAAACCAGTCTTTATTTTCTTGTAAACAAACCCCTTTTATAAGCATAAACAACCATTTCCTCCTCTACCTGGGCACAGTATTCATGGGATCATGGAATATCCTGAGTGGGAAGGACCAACCAGGATAATCAAAGTCCAGCTCCTGGTCCTGCACCCCAAAATCCCACTCTGTGTCTGAGAGCATTGTCCAAACATTTCTGGAACTGTCACTATTCCCAGCACTTAACAAATTCCATGGAACACTCTATGGCCTGACACAGGGACATAGACCTTCATCCACACCTCTGATACATCCTTCTGACCTTTTTTCTTTTCTGAGTAATGCATAAAATAATTTTGGAGGCTCATTTTACCATGTGTGGCTAAATAACAACCCTGATACCTCTATGATTTCCACCAAATTCTCTTTTATTCTCTTTTCTTCCCTTTTTTCCTTTTTTTTTTTTTTTTTGACATTTTACACAGGACAGATGTTGTCACCACAGCTGCTCTTGTAAACAAGATATGGAGATGGTCTGGATTGGGTTACCTTGCTAAAATAGGCTAAAATAAATAAAAGGATGGTTGGTCTCTCTCGGATGAATTAGCTTGATTGGAAATGTCAGATTAAAAAGGCCTAAATAAACATAGTTGGGCATTCACTCTTAATGGATCCAAGGGCCCAGGACGAGTAGTCAAGGTACAGAAAATAAAAGGCTGGATCACAGAATTATCCGTGCACAGGCACAGCTGATAAGAAGGGAAGTATCTCCTAAACCCCAGGCTGAGTAGGGTCCTGGATTTAAAGACGCCACAGATTTAGCTAAAAGCTGTGCTGATTCTTCTTCCCTGCTAATAAATAATTTCACAGCAACATAAAAACATGAGTCAAGGGCACCTGGAGGTGACAGACTGTCACTGCCTGAAGGGTAAGGTGGGATGCTCTTCCATGAACTCTGCTTTGAGTGAGTTAAGCCTTTAAAAATCAAACTTATTGCACTGATGTCTCCTTCCACAGGATTACCCACATTCTAGGATACTTAAAGGGTTTTTTTGCTTGTTTCTGTGCCATCACAAATCCTTCTGGCTGCTCTGAACTGCTGAGCCATCTTTGATATCAAACAATACATTATCCTCCAGCTCCTACTTAATACATTTAAAAGCCCCATAGAAACTGTTCATGTAAAACACTGATAATTAAAGACTGGCTCTTTTTACATTATATATTTTTTACATTTAACACCTTGACCTGTTCAGGCTGAAATTTTCCAAATCTGTCTCAAACCAAGTTTTTCCCCAAAGAAACCAAGTCTGGGTTGATTGGTTTGTACACAAATAAAACACAAAGAAAAGCATATTGTTTTGCCTTGCTAAATATCTTCTATAAATGGCATGGCCTGAAACATCCAGGAGGTTTAGATTTCAAGTTATTAGAAATTCCTGGATCTTATGACTCTCCCCCAGTTAACAGCTCTGAACACAGAACTACCTACACAAAGAATTTGGCCCACAGCAAACATATATTATTGTAAAGTTGTCTAGAAAATAGATGCTGTTCAGACCAGAAATTACCTTAAATGACTGTTGAGTTGACTGGGTTACAATATTTTAAGGATCATAAAAATAAATATAGTTGTCCAAACAGCGAGGAGCAGGGCTTTGCCAAGGAAAACACGCGGCATGGAGGGTGCTTACCCCGGGTAGCACTGCGCTGCCTCGACACTCCGAGGCCCAGGATGAAGTGGCTCTTTGTTCGGGCTCTGTGTTTAAAAATTGACGAGTGCTCCGTGGTATCAATCACGCCTGTCAGCCAGCACAAGTGCAGATCTGTTACACTTAAAGGCTTGTCAAACCAGACATGATTTAATTTGTCATTTTTCTCTCCCTCTCTCTGCGCGCAGCGTGCACGTGCTCTTCATTACTCTTCATCATCAGTAAAATGAATGCATTTTTTGTATAATTTTTTTTTTTCCTTCGCTCCAAGAGGGTGGAGGGATGGTTGTTTACCAATGACCCAGTACTTGTGAAGAGATCATAAGCAGCTGTTCCCTACATGCCCTCACGATCTGAGAATTTAACTGAAGCCGTGGGAGGAGTGGGAGACAAGAAGGGGATTTTGGGGCCATTTTTTTCAATAGACAAAGGCCTCAGTCCCACACAGCTCTGCAGGAACAGAGTCTCTGGAGCTTGTCCTGCTCTCTTTTCCTCCATTAAATTTTCCTCTTCAAACTTCTGTAAAAAAAAATGTTTTAATGTGGTGCCTTCACGGTATGGTTTTGGGAGTACAATTGTCAGAGTTTTGTCCACTTCAGGACACAGATTTCAAAACTCTCTGCTTTCTCTGTGACCATGCCTTATTTTGTTCTTGGGAAAAAGAACATTACCTGTTGCCATAATCTAGAGAGAAAAGAAGATACACAAAATATCAGAATGATATTAGGGAAAAGATTAACTTTTTTGTTCACAGTTCATGTGTGTTTTGTTTATTTTTCATTTAAGATAAAAAACGAATGATAAAGGAGAAAACAACATAAAGTGAAATATATTACAATTGGAGAAAGAAACATTGCCTATTGATAAACATAATTTTGAAATTTATGAGAAACCTGAAGCTACATCCACTAAAAACCTTTGAGATACTGTCAGTCCTGTTACACCTTTTCCCTTCAAAACAAGACTAAACCAATAAAAAGGTTCCTAACTCTGGACAGAATTCCAAATACGTTTTCAAACAGGAAAATCCCCTCTGCTGCCAGTGAGAGAGGATGCCCCAGCGTTGTCTAAGGATGCCACAGTTTGGCATAACTTTTTAAAATAATAATAATAGTAATAGTAATAGTAATACTACTAAGAAAAATATTTATTTATTTATTTATTTATTTATTTATTTATTTATTTATTTATTTTATACAATAAAGTTTAACTTGAGGTCTTTCTAAAGAGCTCTCACAAGAGCCAAGGCTGTGTGGGGCTTGTCTTCAGCACTTCATAGAAATGGATATTTCCTCTGTTAATAGAGGAGAAAACCGGAACATCTCTAGGAGGAAGGAATGTCACAGGTCACCCATCTGTAAAAAAAAGGAATAAAAATTCTGGAACACTGCAGGAAAAACAAATCTGCTCCAAATGGGACTGAACACACTGATCCTGATTTAAAGCCATTGCACTCAGGAATGCAGGAATTTAGATGCATCTTTCAATTAACATTTTATTCCCCGTGAGATGTTTGATAGGAAAGCTTAAAACACAGGGTTTTTTACTTTTACCAGCACCCAGCTTTCTGTGCCATAAAGAAGCTCTCTGCCTTCTGCAAACACCTTCCCTCTGCAGCCAGAACCAGCCCAGTTTAGGAGGAGATGTCATGAGAAACTCCTTCCAAGCACAACAGTGGCAATCCTGTCTCCCATGAAGAAAAGTCAAACTCAAGTGTCATTTATTCCCACATTACCTATGGAAAGATTTCACAGGTCCCCATTGCAAGGGAGCTTGAATTAAGCTCTGTGTAAATGAGGAAACTCTGCCATGATCCATCAGCAAGGTCAGATCAGCAAGGCCCATCAACAAAATGCAAAATTTTTAAAGACAGACACCTCAATAACTGCATTGAAACAATTTATTAAACAAATTATTCTGGCCCTCCATGGTCCAGAGTGATTTTTGTGCTCTGAGCAGGACGAATCCTTTCTGCAGAGCACAGAAAAAAGTTTCAGGCCTTTTCTCTCTCCAAATAATTCCTGTGTCAGAGACAGATTTATCCAAGGATTAGGTCCTTTAAGTGTTACTCAGGCTGAATTTCTGTTGGTGGTGCATTCAGTTACCAATATCTAAGAAATGGAAGGTACCAACATGGAAAATTGTGCTCCTCACTGAAAAATAATTTATATAACCTACATTAAGAGCAAGCAAGTCAAATAATAGCAATCCCAAGTAGTTTTTCCATGTTTTCCCATGGCACAAGGCACAGCCAGCCCCCAGTGCCCAGGGACTAGCTTGTCTTCCTGAAGGACCAGTTCTGAGAGAGCAGGAAACCCCCCAGGAGACCCTTCCAGACAGCAGGGAATTCTCCTGGGGACTGTTCCCAGTTACAGGTCACTGATCATGGAGACAAAAACCAAAACAGGGGCCAAGCACTTATCCGCAGCCTTGGGTTTGGCCTGGAGCCCATTTCCAAGCATCCCATCTGCAGGAGAGGAGATACAGGGCTCCAGGAAGTTCCAGCCTCATAAAGCATCTCAGGACTGATGTTTCTGGGCCAGCCAAGAGCAGCAGTGGGGAGCCCAAAGGCCACTGAGCTCCAGCACATGCTCCAGGGGCTTTCTGAACCCAGTCCCAAATCCTGCTTTCCCTATTAATGTGAATGGCCCTATTGAATTCACTTGGGCTGCTTGTGGGAATATGGATAGAAAAGTTTGGCTCTGCTTTGGTAAACTAAACTTCAGGAAGTCTGAGTATACCATAACAAAGCCCCTAAATCCAGCAGGCATCATGAAAGTAGCTTATTTTATTACTAAATCAATTTATGAGTATAAACATGGAGTTATCTGACTAAAATATGGATATTGCCCACTTGAAATACTGCACCTCAACTCCACTAAATGTCACCAACAGGCATCCCTGAAAGAACCAGGCAGCATGCTGCCTTTGGATGCCCCAACTATAAATCAAGAGATTTCCTGAAGTCTGCCTGGAATAGTGGAGAGTAGCCAAAATTGCATGAAGTGCTATTTGTGTCCTATTAGTTGTGGGGTGGGAGCAGGGAGGAGTATGGGAAGGAAAAAGAGGAAGAAGGAAAACCACTTTCTCAATAGTTCCTACAATGTTGAGAAAACATTCATTCACAGCATCCATTTATCAGGCTTCCATGTAATAACTCCAGGCCAAAAAAAAAAACAAAAACAAAAAAAGAGGCTGGAGGGAGGTAGGTGGGGGAGAGGGAAACAGGGACAGCAGCTTTTAATGGGGAAACATTGGAATGTTGTCAATGTTTCCATGTGAAAGAAATCCTGTAATTACAAAGTGCTGTTTGTGCCCAGGTGCCACTCAGAGGTAGCGGATGATGTCAATTGGTTCTGCTCAGTGCTCTCACATCTGAACAATAGCCCATTCTTAGAACTTTTCAGATTTTTACACCCCTCAGCCAACTGTAGCCTCTCACACCCCAGATGAGTCCAAATCCACTTCAGGAATATCCATGGTGTTATTTCCATGGCTGGAAAAACCTGACAGGTCTTGGAGTCTCAGAGACACCCATGAGCTTCAGCTGGAGCATTCCTGTGCTAAGAAAGGGATTCTGTGATATCTTTGATGCCTTGGAGTGGCTACCTAAAACAGAGGCTAGACAAAATTAAAATAATAAAAGTGGGTATTTACTAAAGGCCTTCAGTTGGTTCAGCTTGGGCACTCAAAAGCCTCCAAGGGGCTACACCCATAATGGACAACAGTCACAAGTTTTTCACACTTTTATAAGCTTGGTGCATTTACATATCAGGGGTTAATCCTCCAGTTAAAGTTTCAGGTAATGAAGTCATTTTCTCCAAGTTTGTTCCCCCCAATTCACAGTTTACATCTTTCAGGGTCTGAGACAATAAAGTGTCCTTGAGTTTCAGGCCTAGAGAGGAATTGTTTTGTCTGAATAAAATGGGAGAACAGCAGCTGACAGGCCATGGAGTTTTAGAGTTATACACTAAAGTTGTACAGGATCTGAAAAACATAAAATTAAATCCTAATGCATCACCTTGAGGTGATGTGTGCATTGAAAAGAGATATTTATGGAAGAAAACATCCCCACTGCACACACAGGGCTCCACTCCAAGGGTCAGCCCTGCAGTTTGTCCTTTTCCCTCACTGAAACATCCCACAGCCATCCCATGGCCAGGTGGGATCCTACAGGGAGAGCTGGCCTTTCCCAAGATGAAAAACGAAAAGGTACCAAGCAATCAGCCCCAGGATCTGATTTCATTGTGAATCTGAGCAATGCAGCAGGAGCCAGGACACAGAAATCCAACAACGTGCACGTGTGGAGCTAAGAACAGGGGATGGGAGCGAGGTGTGAGCAGACGCCGGGGCTGCTAGGAGGGACCTCCCCTGCCCCAAGAGCAGCTCAGAGGCAAAAATCCTGCAACAACTGAGAAAGATAGATCTCCCTGCAGCTCCAGCTCCCATTCTTGTCCTCATATATTAGCTGAACATGCTCGTGGTTGCCTTTTGATGTTTCTAGCTGAGAGAACATTTTCATAAAGCACAGCAAAACAGAAAAATCTCTTTGGGAATCCCTGTTGGTGCGATGGTTTTGATTAGTGCTAATGTTTTTCTGGCTGGCTGTGAAAATGCATTTAACTCTAATTGACTGGGCATTGTAATTCCAAAGCTTTCTGCAACAAAAACCCACCGAGTGACAATCTGATACAGAAATCTGGCAAAAGATGATGTCTCTTGCTCCTCAGAGACAAGTTTAATGGAATAAAAATATTGATCTAATATAGAAAGATTGGATAAAATTTTCCTATAACTTTCAGTATTGTCAAGGGGCTAAGGGAGAAAATTCTTAACATGGAAACCTTTTCATATTTGGAATAGTTTCCTCTTCAAGGAAATAGTGTAATTGTAATTTCAGCACTGTGAACTAGACAGAGCACCAAGGCCTGTGCCAGAGAGAGGCTTTGCACCCGCTGACTCCAGCCCATCTTCCCCAGTTCCAGTTTCTGTGATTCCGTTATTTCCTTTTTCACTGAAACTAGAAAAGTGGTGGGGAGGGAGGCAGGAGGAAGAAAGCAGCAGAATTTCCTCCCTGGGATTACAGTTACACCAGCACTGGATTCAGCCAGGCAGAGATGGACTCAAACACTATTTCCTATTTCCTGAAGAGCTCCTTTTCATGGGAGCCATGAGGAAACCACGTGTTTGCCCAACTCAACCTCAGAACTGAAAAAAAAACACAAGCCTGAGTGATTCTCACACTGTAAATTTCAGCAGGGACTTTTAAATAATGCCCTAAATTGGATCTTCATGTGGAAAAAACAAATATGTCAAAAGAAGAGGCTTTTTAATTTGTGAAACCAGGAGCTCAGCTGTGCAACAGCAATAGTGACAGCATCAATTTGGTTCTGGTAGTTGATGCTAAACTGGGAGGGGTTCAGGGACATGGAAACAGCACTGACTGGATGGCACCAGGGACTGTCCCCTGCTCTCCAGTTCTAGGGCTGGGGTATCTACAACTTCTCTTCATTTTAACCACAACAAAAGTAGAGGATGGTTTTGAAAGGGAAAAGGGAAAAAAATAAAAGAAAAAAAAAAGAACAACTTAAAAGAACATTGTGGATAAGGGGGAAAAAAAATCACAGCATCGAATCAATTAATGTGAGTTCTTCCGAACTTCCATGCAAGCTTTGCCTTCAATTAGCATGATCTCACTGAACCCTCTTGTGTAGGCCTGGAGCAAAAGCAATGGAAACTTTCTCCCTTCTTGTTTTAATCTTTCACCAAGTCCTGACTTTCGCCTCCAGCCCGTCTAATTGAAACTAATCTTCGCGGGCGAGGCCTGTCTCTTTCCCTTAATCCCTCTCTAAGGAAGCTCACATGGTCCCAATTACAGCCACACCGGCCCCTTTTATTCCCCTCCTCGGCTCCTTCTGCCAGTTTCATTTTTTGAAAGTTTGCATTATTAACTCCATGCTTGCGAGTTCCTGTCTGTCACGGGGGCCTCGAGATGTTATCACCGCTTGCCGCTGTCTAAGGTTACCATGAAAGCATTTTATGGATTACATTCTGCAAGGAGGCGATAGAGGCCACGATAGCCCAGCACAGTGGCGAGCTTCAGAGCAGCCCAGGGCCGCAATAAATGGGAGGCCTGGGAAGTGTTTATCTTGGATTGAAGTGTATACCTGCTCAGTTATCTGCGGGCATGGACAATAAGAGCTAAGAAGGGAACGCCAGCGTTCCCCACGAGGGGCTCACAGAGATGCTTTTGATATGGGTGCTCCTGCCCTGGGAGGAAGGCAGGACACAGAGAGGAGCCTGGCTCAAGAACGTGTTTAACACTACAGAGTTAATGAGGTTAGAGGAAGGCAAAGAGCCCTCGCTGGTTCCCAAGCTGGCTCCTAATCCCAAGGCAAAGCCTGGTCCACTAACACTGAAGCTCAAGCAACTTATTAAAAATAGACAATTTTCTTTCTCTTCTTTCTTTTTTTTCCCCTCTTCCCTTCCTTCTCATAACTTGCAGACTCCCAGGGAATAACTCCTGTATTCCAGGATTTATTTCTTTTCAGCTTCAAGGTCATGGATCCATGGTGGTGTTTGCCCCACTGAACACATTTAAACTTCTCAGCACCACCACAGTGACCTCCCTCCTTCCTATCCCCAAAGGCCACTCTGGATTTCTTTTAGATTTCCAAGAATGATCTTCCCAACCTCACATTCCTTTTCAAGAAGTCACACAAGAGAAGAAATTTTCCACCACAGCAGAGCAGATGAATCAGTGCTGAGCCAACTGGTGACAGGAAAATGAAGGATAGACATGTGGTCACATTAAATTGTAGGTGTGGTCTTCATAATCACCAGTGGTTCTACAATTTGGGCTGCAAACAACCAAAACTACCAAACCACTGCCAGAAACCAGATGTTACTGGCAGAGACAGATATTCCCATCATCAAAACAAACACAGCTCAACTCTGGAACCACCAACCTCCCCATGTTTTGTTCAGGTGAAACATCTCTCTATGGTCACAAACACCAAGGATATTTAGTTGCCTAAAGAAAGCAGTGTTTTCTCATATTGTTTCCTTTCACTGTGGAGAAAAACTCATTTTTTAACATTTTTAAGTATCTTTACTTCAGTTCAATAAAGTTCAAAAGCAAAAAGTCATTTAAACCAGGAAGATGACAACTGCACCCCTTAAAATTTCAAAACAACACATCTTGACAAACTCAAAAGCATTTTTGCAAAACACAATTTAAGTCAAGAATTGGTGAGAAACCATTCTCAAGAGGAAAAAATGGAATTTTTAGGAAAAATAATAACTTGCACATCTGGATAATGAATTTTTGGGCAAGGCTGACTCATGGACTGAGGTCTAGTAAGCAGCAGCTCCACCTGTAGCAGAGTAATAGCTGGATTCTCAAGGAATCAGCCATGAGTAGAACTGTGGCTATTTCAGCTACTCTTGGATGAAGTCTGCTCACATGTTAGCTTTTAGTCCTCCTAATCTTCCCTTATAATGTAAATACAACACAGGCTTTTCTCTAGAGTTTTTTTTTTTCAGTATGGAAATTCTCATGACTCATTATTTCCCTCTCTTTCAGAAGACACTTTCAATAAATTCCTGAAAATGTCTCCCTTCAATAACAAAAGTGGTTTTGCATTCTGCAGTTGAGAGTCAACCTTGAAGACCCCTCCCACCTCCAAATTTTGAAAGAAAAAATGATAATGCAATAATTGAGCTTTTTTCATGTCTAACCAGTAGAGGTGCTGCAGCAGTTTGCTGCAGCATTTTCTTAAGTTTGCACCACCAATATAGATTTTAAAGAGAGAAAACACATCAATGCACAGTTACATGTGATCCTAGCTGTCTCTATTCTCTCTCCTGGGAGACTATGTGGTCTCTGAACACATTTATTCGACCTCCTTTTGGCCTAGAAAGCAGTCAGCAAGAAACCCCCACACTACAACCTCTGGTTTGCTGCTGAATTTCTCACCTGTGAGCTGAGAAGTAAAAACTCATAGCACACCACCAGCCATTTATGTCACAGCAAGAATAGGTTGTTCTTTTCCTTTGCCCAGATATTTATGAGGACTTGGAGAATGATTAACTGCGGGGAAAGGTGGAAATGAATCCTAAACAGCGAAGCTTTGGATTCTCCAACCAAACTAATGGCTCTTGCGCCAGATTTACAACCTTCCCACAGCCTGGCTGGGATGAGAGATAGCCTATCTTCATCCTATTAAACAATTTATGATGACTATTGCCAAAGTAATGTCACAAGGCTTGAGGAGGTTGGGAATAATGGGAGGGGTGCAGCCAACATTGTCCCAGCTGCTCACTTGCCAAATACTGCAGAGCTGAAGTGAGGGTGGCACCTGCTCTGAGGGAAAACTGTACCAAGAGAGTGGCTAGGTGGGAGAAAGTCCAGAGTCCAAAGGTGGGCATAGAATAGCTCCAACAGAAAGAGGTACAGAGAATATATCAGTGTGAACTTGCACCTATGGTCTTCCTTCTTTTTCCCCAGACTTGATGTTGGGGAGGGCAATAGATTTACAATAGGGTATTTAGGTGGACTAATGAGGGATTTCCCCACAGAGAACAGATCCCTATAATGGTAATTAAGTGTAACTAAGTCAGACCCTGGAGATACCCCATCTCTGGAAGTGTCCCAGGCCAGGCTGGATGGGGCTTGGAGCAACCTGGGCTAGTGGGAGGTGTCCCTGCCCATGGCAGGGGGGTGGAGATGAACTTTAAGGTCCATTCTAACCCAAACCATTCCATGATCCCATGTTGCCCACAGCAGAAAGAATGCTAAGAAAATGAACAGCAATGATGAGTGAGCAGTGAGTGCTCTGGATCTGAAGGGTGCTCCCCAAGGATGTCCTAGGAGCCATACAATATTCCACACACTGCTGACTGGATTTTCTCCAGTTTTCAGCTGTGGAACTGTCTGAATTACAGCTGCCGTTGAGACTTTTCAGGATGAGAACAAGGCTTAACCTAGGGCATGAGGAGTTTCAAAATTCACTGCATCATTTGAGCTGAAAATATCCCTCCTGAAAGAAACATCCACATCTCCTTACAAGAGACTGCTGCTAGATGAGTTTTCCTCTTTGCAGAGGTTCCATCCTGATGGCAGCTTCAACCCAGGGAATAAGGAGCAATCATGGATTGGTTCCAGAGCCTCCACATGTAACTGAGATCAGCCCGTTCCACTTTGGAAGCAGGCTGTCAGTAAATGCCATATTTTATTTCACTTCTGAAAGACAAATATGGGAACACACACTCTGCTAGCAGGCCAAAAAGAATTCTAACTGCATTTTGCTGAGAGAAATGTTGATTTGGATTTAGCCTAGCACCACTTGTAAAACTGAATTACACTGAATTTGTTCTAAGCAGCTGTGACATGAAGATCTTTACACACACACACACACACACACACACACGCACAGACGCTTTCTTCTGGCCGGAGTGAAACTGCAGCTGATGCTCAGGGGGAAGGCAGCTCCTCTCCAAAGCACAGGAAGTCTCTATCCACTCTCTCCAGGCCTCAAGAGCCAGCGAAGTGAGAAGAGAAAATTCCTGGACAGTTGTGGGTGATCCAGTACCAGGCTGGTTTCAGGGAGCAGAACCTGCACGGGTACCTGGAATCTCAGTCAGTCTCCAGCCAACAGACCCCAAAACCAAAACAGTGAGCTCCACAGCACTTCAACTCCCCTGGCACAAGCACTTGCTGTTCCAGCCCAACCCACAGGCTGAGGGCACCAGGCCAATTTGAGGTGAGAAATTTGTCAGAGGGGGCAAAGCCCAAAGACAGTGGGCACCACTGCAGCAAATGCAGGGGATGGAATTGAAAGAGGGAATTAGCAGGACTGGACTGGACTCAAACATCTGGCACAGCTGCAGGGGCATCCATAGCCTCACGGCTCACACACCTTCCCAGTGGGGTGTGGCTGAACAGAATGGCAGGAGGCAGATGTGGGATGTGTGTGAGAGCCATCCAAACCACCTGAGCTATTCTGGGTTTCTACTGCTCTGCAGAGACCTGACAGCTGGGAAAAAAGGATGGGAAGATTCCCTGAGCAAAGGAGAAGGCTGTTCCCTTCTTCATGGGTAGAACAGTGAGAAACAGATCTTCCCTGGAGATCCAGGTTTTGATGGGAACTTCCTCCCTCCATGGAGAGCTCTGCCATGGAGCAGTTGTGTTTTAAGGGCTCAGTCCAAACACTGCCTACAGCTCATGACATTCTGATAGGGTTTAGGTCAGGTCTGACATCTCTGGGGCAACAGTTCCTCTCTTTCCACAAAACATTTTTGTTCCATAGCCCAAAGAGTTCCAGGAAACTTCATGGGGTTATGCCCCACTCTGAGCCAGAGTCTGCTTCCAGAATAGGATCTCAAGTCTGCCAGCTTTGGGCTCCCTCAGCTGTGGTGTGTCCACAGCTCTCACTGAGTGGCTGTGTTGATCCTTGACACCTTTTCCTTCAGGAGAAACAAGTCACCAGAGCCTGCTAGATGCAGTTAGTTCTGGTTTAGGCACAAGGGTAGATGAGAAGGGTCACTAATATGACAATGATGGTTTCTGTGTTCCCAGAACACAATCTCCAACCCAACTCACCAAGGCCAGGGCTCTGAGTTCTCAAACTCCATCTGCAGCAATCACTAAATAAACTCTTAACTGTGTCTTCTGTAGCTTTTAATAGACTAGAGTACTTATACTGTCAGTTTTTACTGGACAAGATGTAATTTTCCAATAAACACGACCTCTTCCAAAAAGCAGCCCTTTCTGAACTTTTTCCAGAACCCAAAGGTTTTGGCTGCAGCTGCAGCAATGGGAATCAAATTAGAAAAACAAAAATCCCTCCTTTCACTTCATGCTTCCAAATGTTTTTCCAGGGCTAAGATGAGAGGTGCACTCACTGTTTGTTTCTGCTTCTGTTGGCTTTTAAAAGCCCAGGAGGGTGAAGGAGCTGGGTGGCTGGGACTGGAACTTTCACAGCTTGCTTATGTACACAGAACCATAACCTTTGTGTCTGGCTGGGAGCAGCTGTGCTGCCATTGTGCTCCTCTGCCCGACTGTAAACTGTGGGTGAATATGAAAACAGATTGTGAGTGATGGTGACTAATTGGAGAACATCTTGGTGGGACACCCTGAATGTGTGGGAAATGTCAGCCAGCTGGAGGCTGCCTTGGAGCCCTCTGGGTTAGCAGGGCCCACCAGGAACTTTACAGATAAATTACATGAGAAGTACCCCTTGTTACAGCCTCCTCCACTTTTAGTAACTGATAATTAATCAGTTATTTAGTTATTAAAATTATCAGTTAACTGATAAGTTACTGATCAGTTATTCTGACAATTAATCAGAAATTTAGGTATAAACCTCTGATTTCTTCCAGGTCATTCAGAGCATCCCTGGCTAGAGGAGCCTCTGCCAGTGGTGGATAAATCAGCTGCCCTTCAATTAAAAAAAAAACAAAAAACAAAAAAAAAAAAAACCACAAACAAACAAACAAAAAAAACAAGCAATAAAAAACATAAACACCCACAGAAAAAAATCCTAAAAACACCCCCTTGATACTCTAAAATCTTTTCCCTGGTTCTGATGCTCTCACAGAGGGACAGACCTCTCCCAGAAAACCATGGTACTCCTGGTTTGACATCACTGCTGGTGCCAGACATACAAGGTGGGAGCCCCTGCTTCAAAATTCTAGCAGATCCTACATCCCAAAGGGAAAATTTACCCATTGGAAGGAGGGTTCCTCTTACAGGAACCAAGACTTGCACTGGATGAAATATTAGATTTAATTGTCAGACCACTGGCCAGTCATTCTGGTGTTCCTGAAAGATTCTCTTCCAGCTCGTGTGGACAGGATGGTGCTCCCACCTCGGAAAGCAGCTCAGGATTTATCTGTCAAAGCCTTTCACTGCAGGTGATAAAGCCAAATAAATTCTGCAGGGGACTTCAAATGAAATCTCTAAAATTTCTTTAAAATTTCAGCTCTCCTACATAAAACATTAACAGACCTGTAGCAGCAAAATGTACTTTTTAATGAACCTAGAAAGTGGATCAGCTCTTTTCTTAAATACCATTACACAAAGTATTTTAAAGGAAAGATCTTACACTTAAAAATAACAGATTATTAAGAGTGGCCCAGAACATCCAGTTTTAATAAAAATTACATGTATAAATATAATGCTAATAGTGCTGGCTTGTGGAATAGGCCCACAGAAACTGCCATGCAACGTACCCATGACTAGGGTGCATAGCAGGTAAAATATTGCAAAATATGATAATTAAAGAGCTGCAGCTTTTGTCTAGAGAAACCTCTAGAGCTGAGAACACGCAGGATTCTGTAGGGAATGGGAAGTCCTGGTTAAAACAGAGGGATTTGTGTGAAGGCACCTCCTCAGGCCTGTGCAATAACATCTGCACAGTCACTGCAGACGCTTTGAGCCCTGACAGCACAACACACCTTCAAAAACCTCCAGCAGCAGAGCCCCACAATGTGCCCCATTGTTCTCTGCAGCTCCCCCTGGACCAGAATAATGGCCTGGTTGTTGTCCCAAGGGACATATCTGCTGTCTGTGAGCAGGGAGGGGAGCTGGGGGAAACCCTGCTTTCCTTCTCGTTGCTTAAAAGCCTTTCATTTTCTCTGATATCCAGGGCCCTCAGTTAACCAGGGACCATCTCTGAGCACATCTCCCTGGCATGGTGGTATGACGTTTCAGCTGTGTGGCCTGATGTGCCTGTTCTGAATTTAAACACCACCAGGATGACTGGGAGGTGACCAGGGCTCAGAACCAGCTCCTCCACAGAGCTCTTGGAGATAACCAGCAGCAGGGTTGGGTCTTCCAGCACAGCCCAGGGGCTAAGCAGGGCCTGGAGGAGCTCTGGAGGAGCTCTATGTGCCCCTCAGGTGGGGCACAGGAGCCCAGCCATGCCCATGACCGGGGCTTCACCCCTGGTGCTCCAACAGAGCCATTCTGTTCCCCCAGTGTGGAGGGTGTCCAAACACCAGCATTCAGCGTGGGCAGGAAGAGCATTTGAAGCAAATTCTTGCAGAAATAAATGTGAATTTACTTAACTTACCATGTCTCCAGCTTTTCCCCTCAGCCCTCCCTTTTCCTTCCTACTGCAGTTCCTCAATAGCATCCCTCTCCTTTCCAAGTCACCCCTCACACTCACTGCTGTGTCCCCCGCTCCCTCTTGCCACCCACTGCCTACTGCTTTATTTTCTTTTTCAAATTTCTTTCCCTTCTCTCCACCTTAGCACAGACTTCTTTCCAGGTGCAAATATTTTACCTAGTGACTCTGTTAAAATATGCAGTAAAAAAGCCCTGACTCTCACCATTTTTAGCCCCTCAGAACGCACTTGCACAAAGCCACTCCTGCAAAAAGGGACCACAGAAGCAAGCCTGCACAGAAATATTTGTTTCCTGTGTTCTTTCCTCTGAGTGGATCTGAGGTTTTATGGCTTTGTCAGTCACACAGATTTTTGTTCTGAGTTCCAGAACTTTGCATCAAGCCAGAGCTTTTGCCTGGCTGTGTTTACAAGTTAACTGAGTTTTTCGCAACAGCAAGTTGTGGACCATAGGTTGAACATTAGAAACACAAACCTTGAAAACCCCAAATTTTAAAACAGTGATCTTATGGGTTGAAGCCAATGTCATCATTTGGAGGCTGATTCCCTTTTTAAAGCTCCTTGGCGAGGCTGGGCCGTCTTCAGGAAGAGCAAAGCACAAGATCTTGAGAATCTGCTCCCTGGAGAAGCACATGGAGAAAGGACACAAGGAGAAAGTGCTTTTTCACACTTCAGAGTCCTGCATGGAGCCCCCACTCCCCCAGACACAGCCCAGGGGCTGTGGGGACAGGTAACAACCACCCTGCTGTGTGGGACAGTAAAATTTCCTTTTTTATTCTTCAGTTATTTATTTTTAGGCATGTCCACACTTCTCCATCCTCCACCCTGCCACGACTGAACACAGACCCCTCTGTAACTGTCTCCACAACAGCTGCACCCTCTCTCTCTTGTCATCTACATTCTCTACAAAAATGGGCTCAGAAAGAACATTTTCCAGAAAAGAAATGATCCCAGCAGACAAAATAAGAGGACACATTCCCTGCTTGCCACCTGCCGACAGAATTCCCAGCACTGCTTTGTATGGCAGCAACAAAAACACCCTTGCTATTCCCACGAGTCTGGGAAGAGTTAAATCCTCTCCTGTTCAACCTCCTGGAGCTCTTGGAGTGCAGGTATGTCCAGAATAATATTCAGGTTGCCATTAAGTATGTTATAGTAATACTCTGTATTAAACTTTAATATAGTGATTATAAAGGAAAAAAAAAAAGTCTTTCAGATTAGGAAGGTATTAAAGAGTTTTGGGGGAAAAAAATCATTCTTTTGAAAGAAGCATCCACCAAGCAGTTCTCAGGACATTGGTTTTTCCTCAGAATATTTCACTGGGATATTCAGAACCAGGGGGAGCCTCCCCATTAATAAAAAAGGGAGATTCAGAAGCATCTCTTCATTTTAGTTCACCTAACATGGACTGGATGTGTCTTCCCAAACCTAAAAATGCACCTAATTCCAAGGGCTTGGTGATGGTTCCTCCCAGTTTTAATTATCAGTAAAGCACAGTGAGCCCATTGACTAGGGATTTTCTTTACCTGACCCCAACCTTTCAGATACTGAGGAAAAATAAACAAGAAAAAAAAAAAAAACTCCAACACCCTTCTTTTGGCAAGTCCTCTGCAAATCACACTCAAGCCAGAGTTCAGCTGGATCCCAAAATCCCGGCTCCTTTGCCTCCATTGGGATTTTTATGGTGTCCAGTTCTCCTCCAGACTACCTGGAAGGCTTCATATTTTCCAAAGGGAGGAAAATGCTTGTGCTGGGACAGCACTGGAACCATTGATCCCAGAGGCCCAGATCCTCCAGCAGAAGAAGGAAACAAAGGAGGCAGTGTTTTCTGGGAATGAGATGGAAGAAAAATAATTTTGGCTGAACCAGCACTTAGCAATGAAAACCCTTTTTGTCAGAAAATTCCCTGCTGAATCTGCTGGTGGGAAAAATATAAATATCTTGTCCCATTGCTCTGAATCATCCTGATCCAAGACACAGTGGATCTGGGGGTATCACAGGGAAGTTCTTTCCCTTGGAAAGCCTCATGGCACCACCAACAACAGTTTGTAAGGAAAACCTCTTCTCAGTTACAAACATCATTCCTTAGAAATATTTCAGGAGAAGAAGAGCAGATTTCAATTTTCTTTTGAAATTACTTCTTGAGTTTTGTATTACCAGCATGAAGATGAAACTGGAATGAAACAGATTTTTCAATCTCAGAGGATCACAGGAAGATACAGGAGGCATCTGGATACTGAGCTTTGTTTCATGGGAAGTTTCACTTCTTTATCCTATTTTCAAACGGAAAAGACTGAACATTTCCCAAAGTGACAATTCCAGGCACTGTCCTGGCTTCTTTATATGCACAGGCATTGATAAAAGGCAGAAAATAATGTTCAGTGCTAATTGCCAAGAGTTGCCTTAACTTCTTGTTTCTTTCAGGTGCACCTTGAAGACACATCAAACACACCCAGAGCCAGCAGAGAGCCTGAATGAGTTCAGTGTCTCTGCACTTTCATTAGCAGAAAACCCACAGTTCATTTCCTAAAGGAAAAAAAAAAAAAGGAAATTGAAGGGTTGGTTTTAATCTTGTCCCAGTCTGAGTGAATCCAAGAGCTGGAGCAAATGGGATCCCCGTAAATCTAACGGCAGCCCCGGTGAAACCTTATCCCAGGCCTTTTTTAGGAAGTGCTTAGTGTAAGAAGTAGCAGAACTGGTTAGTGGAAACAGACCCTCTCCTCCTGCTGCAGCCAGGCCCTGCTGCTGTGACCCTGCCAGATGTGGCACCAGGGCCAGGGAGGGACCCTCACCATGGAATTAATCAGTTCCCATTCATTTAACCCCTCCCGTGCCTCTGCTGGCAACTCTGCACAAGCCTGAGGTTTCTACAGCCACTCAAGGCTGAGAAAGGCATAGGGAAACCTTTCCTGGCCACTGAGAGAACAGAAATCCAAGCAACCCATGAGATTTTGAGAAATCCCAGGTGGCCTTGGAACCCAAGGCTGGTGCATGGAGCTGAGGAAAGGAAGGAGGAGAAGAAGGAGAAGAAGGAGAAGAAGGAGAAGAAGGAGAAGAAGGAGAAGAAGGAGAAGAAGGAGAAGAAGGAGAAGAAGGAGAAGAAGGAG